>NW_019416793.1:328073-384758 GCF_000390285.2 Anoplophora glabripennis
ATTTTTGTGATTTTTTCGATTTTTACCATAATAATCATGATTCATTCGATTTGTAACTAGTCATGTATTGTAAAAAATTTAATTACAAACATTTTTTTCCTTTTCCATTTTCGCCTAAAATCAACTCTTAAAAAGATACATAATTAAATAGGAAGAAAAATATGACATTTTTCCAATTTTTTTAACATATTGTGCCGCCAAAAGTTAAGCCCACGTTTTTTTTATGCGCATAGAAAAATTTTCATTTCTAGTGATATTTGAAAGCCAAAAAGCCAAAAATTTCCGCGGATATACGATTCATCCAAATATGGTTTTTTGAAACAGATACCGTCTGGACTATACGTGATGCAACTTCACTTGAAAGTGTTCGTTCCTCAACGTCACTGATTTAAGTAAGGAGAAGTCCGTAGTACCGAACTAGTGAATCCTATGCACCTGAGAAAATTCGGTATCTAAGAGTAAATATTACATTCCCTGGTCTGTATCTCGATCTATTTATTCAAGAAGAATTGGCAAATAATGTTCTAAACAGTTTAAATAATTCTGTCTAGTCAGGCAATTTGGAAACACAAAAGTTCCTACTAAAACGTTTCTTCAGAACATTTCTGGAAATGTAGCAGATATTTTGAATCTGCTTGTTTTGCCGTCAAATGCATGAATTTGCTCTAATTTAGTCGACTTTGGAATTCTTACAGTTTGCAAGGTATATCTGTTGGTAAAAAATAACGGTCTACCCTGTACAAAGTTAATGACATCTAAGATCTAAGTTATGTGACACCTACTGTGACGTCTTCGCTGTGCTAAAGGGGCTAAATTGCATTTATCATGGCTTTAATTGAGTTTCATGAGTAAGGAGAACGAATAAAGGGACGTTTTTTATCTTAATATTATTAAACACGGAAAATTTATGCGGCAACTACATTTTTGCAGTGTCTCCTTGCGCATTAATTTCAGCTTTCTCAGTTTTCTAAAATATTCACTGGCGTTTGCAAGCGACAGTGAAAAATTACAAACAAGGTAATTATACTGAGATGATGAAAAATTAAGATCTAAAAGTCAGTCAGTCAGTCAGTCAAAGATACTTGATTTATTCGTTAGAAAATATTAGGTGGCCTTTACAGTCATTTATGACATTTAACTGAGAAGACTTGCATTTCATTAAAATTACTAAAATAATTTCCTCTTATTAACACAAAGAATGTAGGTGCATGTTTTGTTTTGTATTTATATTATAAACTTAAAACTTAACTTAAAATTTTAATTTTATTTTTTTAACATTTTAAAAATCAAAAAAATAAAAAAAAAATACAAGTACAGAAAGTGTTAGTTAGGTAAAACAAAACAATTCACATTTAGACAAATTATTATCAACACTCTTCAAAACGTCGCTTTAAAATTCCAGTTGAATGTTAATGTTCAGATATTTTTTCGGGGTACGAATACGGTGGTGTATTTGTTTTTTATTAATTCCATATTCATAAAGGCCACTTGAAAAATCAATCCTTAAATTGCGGATATAATAAGATCTCATCTATGTGGCTAATTGCGTGATGGTCTTTGTCGAAGGCGATGCAAGAACAAAAACAAATGATAATTACGCTTACGTTATTTTGAATGATTTGATTATGTAAGTTATGCTTTCCATTACTTATAGATCATCATTTATTTTTAATCTCTATAAATATAAATTACACAACGCCACCAAATAAAAAAAATGGGTTAAGCCGTGGATAAGAGCAGTCTATCCCATATATATTTGACTCATATCTAAAGTCAGAATTTCTGAATCAGTTCGAGTTTTGACTCTAACATCAAGACGCTCCTCTAGAAAGCGATTTTCGAGTTTTGGAAGTGACTTGAGTAGTCAATGATTAGAAAACCATTGGAATTTCATTATCTCATTGCACCATAACCCCAATACCCTATAATCCTACAACCCTATAACCCCATGATCACATAACCCCGTAATTTGTTATTTGAAAGATTTTGATCTAGTCCAGTTGGTAGAGGTTCGGCCTGTGTCAAATCTTGATAACACGGAAATAACTACACAGGCCTACTTTAAATGATGAGTACAATAACAGGTTAATTTGCTGACAAAGTATTTTATCAGGAAAAAAGTTATTAACAATTTAATCGTGAAAAAATTTTTTGTTAGTAGTTTTCTTTAAATAACTCAGCGGGATGACTTTGTACGAAAAAATGCTTAGGACATGATTTTGTTCGTAATAAAAATAGCTACAAAATGGCGGTGCGGTGGTCCGATTACGAAATTTGCAATAACAAAGCCGTGAGATTGAAAAAACGGTAAAAAACGTCATTTTTTAAAAGTTGCTGTAAAATTGTCAATTATAAACAAAAAGTGATAAAACTTTCGAAAACTATAGTTCAATATATACCTATATATACAATAATGACGCTAAAGCCGAAAATCAGGAGAGCAAAACTTTTTGTTCTATAAGGTGTTATACATTCATCGGCATCTGAAACTCGAAACTTTGCCAAATTTGTTCGAAGCTTTGCTGACACTTGAAATTTGGTACACACATAGTGTAAATATGCAGAAACCAAAAGCAATTTGCAAAATTCAAGTATCTTAAGTTTTGCAGTTTTGGTAAGGTTTTATAAGTCACCGTTTTTTTTAATTTTTGGACGTATATTTATAAAATATTCCATTACGGTAGATTAGCCAGCACAATTACCTACAATTTAAAAAAATATTTAAGATCCTAAGCTACTTACCATTTTGCGCCTGTTAGCCATACTTGTACATTATTCAACATATCAACATAAAACAAAAACGTACGTATGGAGTAAACCTTTAACTTTAAGTAAACAATTGCTTAAATTTACTGTTGCATATTTCTAATAGTATACAAGCGCAGAAGAGCGGAGCTCGCGCTCGAAAATGAAAAGTTAAATGTTTACCTCACACGTACGATTTTGTTTTATGTTGATACGTTGAATAATGTACGACTAGGGCTAACAGGCGCAAAATGTTAAGTAGCTTAGGATCTAAACGATGAAAATTATTATTTTTTTTTAAATTGAAGGTAATTGTGCTGGTTAATTTACCGTGATGGAATATTTTATAAATATCCATATATATTTTTCTAAAAATTAAAAAAACGGTGACGTATAAAACTAGGGTGACGTATAAAACCTTACCAAAGCTGCAAAAATGAGGATACTTGAATTTTGCAAATTACTTTTGGTTTCTGCATATTTACACTATGTGTGTACCAAATTTCAAGTGTCAGCAAAACTTCAAACAAATTTGGCAAAGTTTCGAGTTTCAGATGCCGATGGATGTATAAAACCTTATAGAACAAAAAGTTTTGCTCTCCTGATTTTCGGCTGTAGCGTCATTATTGTATATATATTGAACTATAGTTTTCGAAAGTTTTATCACTTTTTGTTTATAATTGACATTTTTACAGCAACTTTTAAAAATTGACGTTTTATACCGTTTTTTCAATCTCACGGCTTTGTTATTGCAAATTTCGTAATCGGACCACGCCATTTTGTAGCTATTTTTATTACGAACAAAATCATGTCCTAAGCATTTTTTCGTCAAAGTCATCCCGCTGTTATTTAAAGAAAACTACTAAACTAAACTACGATTAAATTGTTAATAACTTTTTTCCTGATAAAATACTTTGTCAGCAAATTATCCTGTTATTATACTCATCATTGAAATTAGGCATGTGTAGTTATTTCCGAGTTATCAAGGAAATGTCACCAACAGTATCTAGCGACCAATCAAGATCAAGTACTTCACGTGTTCACGTATGCACCGTCATGTTAAAACCACATGTTCTGTAACACTCCTAAAGCTCAAGTCTTCAAGCAATGTTGGCAGTAGGAAAAATCGAAAAAAATTGAATTTAGTTGAATGCAGAGCCATCTATCATGAGTCGATGAAAGTGTTTCAGTTAAATCTTACGCAGTTTTAGCCGTGGAATTCGAATCTGCAATAAAAAATAGGGGTTCCCAAATTTCAGTTACCCCCACCACACCTACAAGGGAGAGGGAGGGGGACTAATTTTAGCACTAATGTACTTCCTCCACGGAATGATTTTTCGATTTTGGAGGTTTTTTTCGTTGTGATTATTTTTCGATATATTTTCAAGACAAAAAAAGCACCCGATATACAGAATGTCCCTTTATAAATAATACATTGCAATATCTTTTTAAGGAAGCACTTTCAGAAAAACTTTTTAGACAGCAGTTGTAGGCCATTCGATTGACTTTGACCCAAAGGTTAACCGTAGAAGTCATTTAAAGGTCAACTTGTAATTTTAGACATGAAGCCCCTTTTATGTCACTAGAAATGAATAGTGCACAAAATTATACGTCCAGATATATGGGTCAAAGTGACTCTAACAGAATATTTAAGAGTCAAATGTTCTGAATAAGATTTTACAATATTTTTCGGGAAATTACTTACAACGAATGATTCTGGCTGAAAGTTTTATGGCTTGATGGGACCATACGATGATGACCTTGACTATGACCTAGAGGTCAAACTTGAACGTTCTTTGAAGGTCAAATCTAGTTACGAAATAAGAGAGAAAATCATTCTGCCGTGCTTAGCAAAAACACAGTATCCACAAAAAATATTAAAAAAGAGATTGTCACATAAACTGGCTTAAAATTCAATTTACTATCCATGGAACTTAACAAAAATGCCATATGAATCACCAAGACCATAGATAAAGGATCCTTATTTTGTCTTAGTAAATATGCAAGATTACGAATGTCTTAGAAAGAAGTTAGTTAACTTAAAATTTTGTACTGTATCCATTTCAGATATCAGAAAGGGGACCTCATATCTAAAAATACAAGTTGGCCTTCAAATGACCTCTACGGTCGACCTTTGGGTCAGAGTCAAGGTCAACGAATACCCCCTTAGAACCCTACAATTTTTGTCTTTCAAGCTTTTCTTGAAAGTATTCCCTAAGAAGATATTGCAATGCATTATTTAAAATGGGACACCCTGTTATTTTGTAAAAAATTATAAAATAAATAACATGCAAAAAATATTTAAAACATTTTTTTTCAGTGCATGTTTCGAGACATTTATTGATTTTGACGTTCATTTTTTTTCTTGAAAGTCAAGTCAAGATACCTTAAATAATTATTTCCTCGAAAAATACGAAAGAATCCCCAGAAATGCCTTCGACGTACAATAATTTCAATTAAATTAGAAAAGTTATCTATATGTTATGTCAATACATAGCTTTTTTAATAAACATATACAAGGTGTACCTGAAAAGGATGGACAACGCTTGACCACAGGTTTCTCGGATGAAAATAAGACTATTTAGCCTAACTTACCTATATACAAAATTGCACGCCTACTGAAATATAGCCTTCTAAATATAGAACAGATAACCTAGTTTTTTTCAAATAATTTGAAAACTGTTGTTCTTAGAAACTTCAAATTTGGTATACCTATTTTTTTTTATATAAAGGCAATGTACATATAGAATTTGGTGAGAATACAGATGAGGATGTTCTCTTTCTAGTGCCTGTACGCCACTGGCTATCCCGTAACTTTTCTGTGTGCACGCCAATGATGACGGAATTTATATTTTTAAAAATTAGCACTATTTTAGAAGATTTTTTGCTTCTTACAAAATTTTGATATCGTTTATGGATTTCGAGTAAAATTGGCATTTTTTATACATTAAATAATATAAAATCAGTTTAAGATAATTAGAACAGACTAGTACGAGGTGCCATATAACACAGAAACAAATTCATAACAACAATTAAAAGCTTCAGTATCAAGCTAGGTGTGATTTAATTTTAGCTTACTTTGTTTTTTATGGCAATTTATACTTTTGCTGAACAAACTGATACCTATATTAATTTTGGGTTATTGTGAAGGAAATTGTGCTACTGTTCGAATATATGCTGAAAAATTTCCTAAACGAAGAATTCCAAATCACAAAACATTTGCTAATGCGAAGAGATGCCTTCGGGAGACAAGACGTTTTTTTACCTGTAACATTAAATCGTGGATAACGTACGACCGGAACTATTCAGCTGGAGGAACAAATTTTGGAAAGGGTCGTAGAAATTCCTCAAGGCGTTTAGCGGCAGAAGTTGGCTGTCAAAAAGTTTCGTTAGTAGAGTATTAAATGACCAGTTATTACAGGTTACTATCCTAATAGGTGAATAGGTAGAGGAAATAATGCCCCTGCCCCTTTAAAATGGCCATCTAGATCCCCGGATCAAAACCCATGTAATTATTTCCTTTGGGGAGCGTTGAGGACCACAGTTTATAACTTTTCAGTAAATACAGAAAACGAATAATGGGAATGAATACAACATGAAATTAATATTATGAGAGGTAATGCACAATTATTGGATAAAATTCATTTTAATTTTCGAAAAACTAAATTCTTGCGTTTAAGAAAAATGAAGTAACTTTGAGCATTTACTGCAATATTATTTTTTAATATGATTACAAATATCAACTTTATTTAAAATGTTAATGTTGACTTTCTTACCTTATTGATTGATATTGTTTATTTAAAATATTGGTGTTAATTTTTATTTTATTGATTTTTATTAACGTGATGTTTTTTCGTCATTATTCCCTGCTTTGAGGCTGCAGTTATAAATTATTTTTTACAAATCGTAATTATTGCCTATATTTAATGTATAAAAAATGCCAATTTTACTCGAAATCCATAAACGATATCAAAAGTTTGTAAGAGCAAAAAAATCTTTTAAAATAAAGCTTATTTTTAAAAACATAAATTCTGGCCTCACTGGAGGGCACACAAAAAAAATTACGGGAAAGCCAGTGGCGCACAGACACTAGAAAGATAATATCCTGTATAAGTATTATCACCAAATTTATTATTTACGTTGCGCTTATTTAAAAAAAATAAGTGTACCAAATTTGAAGTTTCTAAGAAAACTAGTTTTCAAATTATTTGAGAAAAACTAGGTTATCTACTCTATATTTAGAAGGCTATATCTCACTAGTGCAAGGAACCTGTGGTCAAGCGTTGTCCATCCTTGTCAGAGACACCCTGTATAATAGCGAAAATGGAAATACACACACTTCCTCTCTGAATCGAATAAACTCTGTTATCGGAAATTAATATGCCTATGTTTATGCTGTTTTCTAGCAATTAAAGGAGGAATGGCGATGGCGGCTCTAGCTAATTCTCATGGCATTGTATTTCATATTCATAATTCTAATAACTTTATATTTCATATGATGTTTCTCCAAGACCCCAAGGTAATGCGAAGTCAGAAACAAATTGTTTTCCTGACAGCGAACAGCTGCATTTATCATGAAGCCGTTGTACCTCACAAAGTCGTGTTAAATTCCATCTTGTTGATAAACCAAGATCCGAGAGTGAGCGGCATAATCGTTTAAAACTTCCCCCTTTCACTGAAGTATGATGAACTATACCGTAACTTTCCATTGATGGCCTCGTACAGATAACAACTTCTACAAATCCTGTGGAGTGGTTAATGCAGGACGAATTTTACGTTGAAGATAATGTAGGTCCGACCTTACGCCTCACATAACAAGGGTTAAACCGTAAACATTCTAGTCTTCACTAATTGTACTCCATAGAATGCATAGAGCAATAAAAGCATGAAACTACAGTGTGTTGTGATCTTAGAAATTGATAAATACTTAGGTATTTCTATTATATTCTAAATCTATTACTAGAATTGAACTTGACCAAATTCAAGTTCGCTAAAAGAAGTAGGTTGGCTACAAACTTCGACCTTGAGTTATCCAATAGCGTTGCAGCATTTCTGAGGCGGAAACACGTCATTGGTATTATAATTTGATTTCCATTGTCTAACTCAATGTTAGTTAGTTGAATTATTAAACATTTTAATCATTTCTGCTTGAGTAGATATTTCTAAACATTATAGTTGCAATATTTTTAGAGTTTAGAATACGCAAATAAGAGCTACAAGAACACAATTCGATGTGCAATCTGCCATTAAGCAGTAAGTAAACTAAGTGTTTTAGATGCTGCTACAAAATAATGAATCAATTTCGGTTCAGATGCGAGTAAATTATAACTTTTGTTTGTCTACTTCCAGTATGACCAAGAAGCTGTTCCAAGTGGTCATCGGATATAAAGAGCAACATATATTTAATAGATACTAATTTAATTTGAAATTCATCAACTGCATGCATGATCAATTATTATTAACAGTGTAATGATTACTTAATTCAGTTTTAAATCTATAGATCTCCTTTTCTAAAAGTAGTGTAGTTTATAAGTTTATAAAGAGGCAGATACAATAAAATACCCTTATATTTTCGCTACCTAAGCTACAAAACAATCATTAAAATTCTGAACCTTCTTTTACAAATTTTGTAATTTGTTTCTATCAATTTTGAAACTTCGATATTTCAGCATATCTTGGCCAATGACAATGGAATATGGACATAAGAAAATGTCTAAAAACTTTGTGCATTGTGGGTTATATAGGGTGTATCTAAATAACACGGAACAAAAGGAAAAGGGCGATCTGATGAAAATTAATAGGGATCGTTGGTTTCAAAACAATAAATTTGAAGAAGATAGGCCGCAATCAACACATTATTTAATTATTTCATAAAATACACTCACGTTAAATAGTTCATCTTTTTAAAAATGCATTACAATACATTTATTTCTTTTCTTATAAATTTTTAACTTTTCGAAAAAACTTGAAGAAATCAAAAGGTTAGTAAATGAATGGGGCTTTTTAGACATATTTTTTAAACGGAAAAAATGTTATCAAAAACAAAATTATAAGAAAAAATGTCATAGGGGTTGATTATTTCAACTCTTTACCAATATACTTAAGAGTTGAAAAAATTTTAAAAAGTGTAGCTTTTTTGGCAGATAACGTTCACCAAGTTTGTTTTTTTTAGCTTAATATACATGGAAGATAAAAAAAACTAATTTTTTTTAAATTTTTGGAGGGGCGTAAGTTTTCATGGGAGTTTTTTCAAAAAATTTTACACCAAAGACCCCTATTAATTTTCATCAGAGAATCGCCCCTTACATTGTTTCGGTCTTATTTAGATACACTCTGTATAAGTTACACTGGCTACACAGTGTGGAACAGCCAAATGGAATAAATTCAGTCTCTCAATAATTATTATGCATATTTATAAAAAATCCCGAGACACGTCGATTTTGGATTCTGAAATGACAACCTGCAACGTAAAAATTTCATCCCTAAATTCAACCCCCTTCGAATGGCAGTTACAATCTCTAAATTTTTAAGGCTTGTGCTCATTCGAAAGGTATTTTCATTCTCTATTCAAATATACTATAGTTTTAATATTTATTGCAACAATTAGCAGTAAAAAAAAATAAATTCATCAGATTGACAAAATTCGCTACAACAAACTAAAAAAAAATTAATTCAAACGAAGATATTCAAAATTAGTTCCTTGAACGTCTTGGCCGCATTCTAATCGTAAATAAAAATGTCTTCGAACATTTTCTAACATCTGCGGCGTGACCGATCTAACCGCAATATTTTTTTTTTTTATTCAATAAAATTGGCAATGCAGCTATAAATAATTTTGATAACTTCTTATATATCCTTTTTAGTTGAAAATGTTGAAAAAGAACACTGAAATTGTTTTTGCTAGCCTGCAAGAACAAAACGCCGTTTATGTTTTTATTTGTTGTAACAAATTTCGTTAAGCAGACCATAAATTTTTGCAATAAATGTTAAAACCATAGCATTTTTAAATAGGCAGTGAAAGTTCCTTTCAAATGAGGTATCACGAGCTCTTACTTCTCATTTAAAAATTTAGGGATCGCAACTGCCACTCGAGGAGGGCTGAATTTGGGGATGAAATTGTTACGTTGCGTTGGAAGATGTCATTTCAGAATCCACAATCAACGTGTCTGGGGAATTTTTAAAAATATGCAGAATAATTGAGATACTAAATTTATTCCATTTGGCTGTTCCACACTGTATAAACTAAAAATACTCAATGCCATCATTCTTGGTTTAAAAAAAAAATTGGGTCCAAGATTTTTGGAGAGCCCTTAAATTTTAAATTAGCTCGTTGTAGAAACTCTAATTCCAACTCTCGTACACCACATCTGTACACATTCATGTTGAATCCAAAAGAGAATGGATGATACACCAAATCGAAACAAAAAAAGAATTCTTCTAATACCTGTACATATTATTTATTTACTTCAGTAATATTACACAATACATAAATACTGATACACTAATTACCACAAATAACAACTGGTACAAACCATTTTCTTTTCCTTTTCTAATCTCTCAATTTCTGACCCTATTTAACAGTACTTGTCCCAGAAATTTTTAATATTCATACCATATGTATAGAGTTGTCTCATTGAAGTTTTCCACTCAAAACATTGACTTACTATCAGCGTTTATTCTTTTCATGTGGCTCAATCCTCGATTTCAAAGCGACTGTATATAGAAAACTAGACGTGCTACGATTATGGAGTAAAAAATCTATTAACAAATACGACCAAATGAAATTGATTTAAAATATTTCCAAGTTTGTAACTTCACCGCTAGGGGGCGCACCTGCTATAGTGTTACAGAGAATTGTCGGTTTTTCGAAATTTCGCTTATATATCTAACCTAAGTTGCAAACACATTTTTTAGATACACTGTTAAACCCTTCACAAGTTTTGTTTGAACTTTTTTTTTCTCATTTTAAAGAACTAATAATAAAATTTATTTTAGGTGTTATTTTAGGATTTTAATAAAAAATGCATTGGTAAATCGGTTTTTGGGCTGCGTACCTGTATTAGGTCTTAGCATAAAAAAATACACAAATTTTAAGTACTCATGTCGCTGGTACAGAACTTTTCTTTTGTGGGGTTGTATTAAAATTTGATTTTTCGATTAAATTAATATTACTCTATGACATACAAATTTTATCACATATTTCTTTATGTTAAAGTGTTGGTTTAAACTGAAATTTAAATATGTAGGTGTAGGTACCTATTAGGATTTATTGACTTCCTATATATACTTTTTTTCATGACCCTCATTATTATTTCCATCTAAGACAAGTAATATAATTATTTTCAATGTCTAAAGTGAGATTAATTGATTGTTCTTTATCATTTACATAATCCAAGAAATTACTCAAATCATTAAAATTATATGACCAAATTGTGAAAATATGATCAACGTATCAGCACCAAATCATAGGTTTTTAATTTAAATTATTAATATAATTGTTTAAATATATTCCATAAATATTTTTTTTATATTGAAAATAGCAAAGTTAATTTAACTGAAAAAACAAATTTCTAAATATGAAATAGAATTCGTAATAATAAATAATAATTAACCTGAAATATTTGACGTTAAAACACCTTTTTTAATAATAACGACACCAGTTTTCGGAACGTTAACTTTGTTCCATGACAATTTTCACCGGAATTAATAAATAAACATTACTAAATAATAAGTTATTCATACGAGAGATTAATTCATTGTACCGTTCGTTAAGCTCTTCTAGAATATGAAAAAATATGCTTAAATTTAAGCCTCGGATTAAGAGCTTTTCATAATGTTCTTTAATTTAAGAAAAACCTAAAAACAATTTATCCGGAGAACACGATTTCTTGGCCAGTCTAAAAGGACCGCAGTCTGTCAAAATTGCATTTTGTAAAGATTTCTGTTGGCCAAGCTGAAGTTGTTCATTATTGTTTTTGTTTTGTATTTTTTTTTGTTTATAGTTATTTGCAATAATTTGCAACTATCTTCTTAATCATGTCTAAAATCAAATTGCAACTTGTGAAGAGATTAAACAAAACATAACCATGTGATAACTACACACTACTTTGACGTTATAAAAATACAATTTTTGTTAATCTAAGTATAAAATAATAAAATATTGTCATGTCTAGGGGTTTTGACTTAGCTCAGCTGTAAAATGTTGCGAGAGAAAGAAAACAAGTAGGTAGGTAGGTGTAACAAATCGGCCCTTTATACCCAACGGACCTGGTAAATTACACATCTAAAATTATCTGCAAAAATATTATAAGGATCTTACTTTAATGGGGCCATCTTCTAAGTGAGAGTCACACCCAGAGTCCATTAACGACTTAGTACCTAGTATCCACTTCGGATACTAAATAATGACTGACTTCTTCACTTGCACCTTGCACCAACATCCCTCCATCCCTCTTATTTTGGTATACCCTACTTAATTATCGAAACAGCAAGGAAAGTGGTGCATGTTGCTTTTGCCTTAGTCATCAGAGCCGAGAAAGAAGCAGATCCAGTTTAAATGTTCCTTTTGGTAACAGTGCAAAATAGCATTACATTATATTGCACAAATAATATCCAGAACTTTAAACGAAGAGATTATTTTATACTATTTATAATTATGAAATATTACGAAAATAACATGCTTCTTTATCTAAGATAGTTCTTATAATTGCGACAACATTTAAAAAAAAATCGACAAATAGTTTCCACACAATTAGAGTTTTTACATGCATAATTTTTGATAGATAAGATGCAGTTTAAGAATGTACTGTGGGTACACATGTTGCAAGTGACCCATATTTGAAAGCACAACGTCAAGAACGCCGCCGGACGCACCACGGTGTTCCCGGAAGCCGACCCCTGTAGAGTGGCGCCAGAACCAGGGACTTCTGCCACCGACTACCAAGATACCTACAACCGAATGCAGACAGAAGGCACTCTCCAACGAACACTCACCCCGTTAACACGTCTTTTCATACACAAGTTTTCTATGCACTAGTTTTCAATAAAATTATTTATTATTACCGTTGAGAGAGCGTTTAATTAGTCAGTACATTAATATTTTTTCGGACGTTTTGACTTTAAATAACATGTAAATAGATACATAATTTTTCAACTATATTACTTCATTTTCATCGTTGACTTTAATAGAAAAAAATGTTAATTAAGTTATACCTATATTAGGCAAGCAAAATTACAAATAAAATTTATCTATACAAGATGTCGCATGTTTCAATCTCAAAATAGATACTTTTAAATTACTAAGTAATTATGTACTAGTTTTTGAAATGCGTCACAACAAACCGGAAGGCTAGTACAAAACCTAACAATGCAAAGTTTTCAGTAGTTCAACAAGCTTCTACCAGATCCTATATTGACACGTCTGCAACTTCAAACACCGTTATTCTATTTTAAACTTCAATTCGATCTATAATAGGACTCATATAGTTCAGCTGGCTCCTACCTCGGTACCTCTGCAATTTCGAACATTATTATTCAGCTTTAAATTGCAGAAACACATCTCGACTATCAAATTTCTTCGTAGGGATCATAGGGTTATTCCAGGTGATAAATATTCACTATGTTAATCAATTATACAGACGAAGCTTCCTAAAAAATGTATTTAATTATATAAGAAATACTTTCATTTTTCATCCTAGCAACGTTTCCATGTTACCTTGATACAAGATGTCCTTTATACATATATAAATAAGTTACCATAAATCTAATTTTTTAAATTTAAATCTGTAACTAGAGAATTTTATAACAAGATGGTAAATTAATATAGGAGAACTGGGTGTAAGTACATTTATATTCAAATCACTTAAAACTGTACTTCTGCCTTCCAAACCATAGCCCAATAACCCAACTCCTTTACTCAATAACGCCGTAATTCCATAAGCCCGGGTAACGCGGATATAGAATATAACCATGAAACTCTGAGCAATCCTTTTGCAACTCCGTAATCCCACAAACCGAAGCATGCAAGTTGACCCATGACCTAAGGTATACAGATTTGTGTACTCGTTTTTTGTCTCTCTTTCTATCTACAGTGGAAATACGTAATAATTAACTGTACAATCGGTTATCGTGAGTTTTTGGGATCAAAATAAACAAATAATAACAAGTTACAGGTTTACGGGGTTCTGGGGTTATAGGGTCGTGGGTTATGGTCATGATCTCATTCATGAATTCCAATGTTTTTCCAAGTCGGTCTCAAAAACCGCTTTCTAGAGGAGTGTCTTGATGTTGAGGTCAAAACATGAACTGAAGAATTCTGACTCTAGATTCAAGTTCAGCTGGTCCATGACCCATACCATTTTTTTTGTAGTGTTTCTTCAATGTAGATAAATAGAAAAAACACCGGATGGCATTGTAACAAAAATCTGTATACTCCAGATCATGGGTTCGCAAAAGCTTACATGCTCCAGATTAATTGAATACGGAGTTACAACACTACAACAGACTTAATTCCTTAAAGCTTCATGATTATACATCCGTAGACGTTACGATTATTGCGTTACGGGGCTATTGGGCTATATACATATGTAGTTTCGGACACCTGTATGAGATTCATGTTCCCACCAGTTTCATGATTCCACACTCGCACCTCTTGAGGCGTGTCTTGACGTTAGGGTACAAAAACGAAGTTATCCGGGAATTCTGACATTAAATTTGAAATTAGCGTGTCAAAGTACTATGGTTTCGTCCACGGCTCAACCCGTTTTTTTTTCTGGCGTTGTGTAATTTTTCATTTTAATTATCGGTCAGTTTTATAGGATTGATGACATAAAAAAACAATTACAAACCAATTAGATACTTAAATAGCTTTCCACTTCACGTACCACATTCATGCATGCATGTGTCCATTCTCATTCAACCAGTGGAAACATAATGACCGACACGCTAATCACTATTGCAAATATTGCGGCTATAGCCAAATATGTGCAGAGCAGCGACGATCACTTAACCATTATAAACTATTATAGATCGTGTTACACGTTAAAGACATAAACGTAGGGAATCATTATGATTATGAAAATAAATTATTCTATTAATACAGCTGTTTGGTATAAATTAGGGTATTGGTTCTTATACAATATATCTTCTATACAAACGGAACATAAAGCCTACACATCCTATACAGGGTTTAAGAAGTTTGACTGCCTTAATTTTAACAGACGATAGAATACATTAAAATAAACAAAAAAAACTTTATATGACATGGGTGCTAAACTCAACCAGTTCCGAGAAGAGAATTATTAAAATCTCCAACTTGATGTACAAAAGTTCGATTAATTAAGGAATATTGCAATAAAATAGCAATAACATGAGCTACTTAGCTGTCCATCAATACACAATTTAATTGGTATCTGAAATTGGATCGTGTCTGAGTGTTTTTGCGTACCTACCACTATTTCCTTTTCTTGATGTGTTTTCCAGTGAGTGCGCAAAAATGGGTTTTGAAGGTGTCGTGCGGGCATCGAAAATGGTGGAGGACATTTTGACCATATGTTGTAGTTTGTTTTGTACTTGTGCGTTTAAAAATTACTAAATTTTGCTTTTGGTAAGTACCTAAATTATTTTTATTACGTATGATTATTTGGATGACGCGAATTTTGGGTATTTTAATTACATATTTTTCAAATTAATAATCTGATTAAAAGTTATGTTCCTGCTTAAAGATTCATAATTACTAAAATTCGAGCTAAAATTTAAGCACAACACTATCTTCGTACTACAAAATCGATGTTTTATTTTATTTATTTAAAAACTGGAAAAAAATTGTCTTGAAATTTACTAAATGTTTTACAATAATAGTTGTTTACATTTTTTCCGTAGGACAAGTCTGCCGCGTGTATGGTATGCACCAACTGTGTAGCGTTAGGTTAAGCACTGTTGTCACGTTGTGATGAAACTCTCCAATATAAATGCCCGCTGTGTTTTGAAAACTGTTAATCTTATGCCCCTATAATATACAACTTTTTTGTTCACATATTCTATCACATGCTGAAGTAATGTCAATCAAACTTTTTACCCTGTATAGGTAATTCAATATACAACTTACCTTTATACAAGCTGCACGCCTGAGAAGTTATAGACCTTGAAAGTGGGGTTTCAAATTTCGAAAAAAATCGATATAGTTCAGTTCAAATATAACTGAGATATTGATTGTTTTGGAAATTTGAAACCCCTCTTCCAAGGCCTATAACTTCTCAAGGGTGCAGCTTAGTATAAAAGTTGCATTAAATCATTATATTTTGGGTTCCCCTACATGCTTCTGCTCTGTGTCGGTTCTTATGCAATACACCCTGTAGTTTTTATTTCACAGATGCGTAGAGGGTATTGTCATTCCACTTAAACTCATTGAATATATATAAATATACAAACCATTAAATTAAGCCAAAAAGAAATTGTTCATATGTAAATATTTTTCGTTGAATACACTTTAATAATGCAATTTCCACGTTGACAACAATTTTTTATAGGCTAATTTTGAAAAGATTATACAAGAGATTTTATTGCCGGTCTAATAACATTCTGCATCCTTTCAAATGGCGTCTTGCGAATTTTTTTATTATAAAAAACGTGTAGAAAAACGTAATTTTAATAGTTAAATATGCGTTCTAAAATATATTATAATTTTCAGATGTTTTAGATTCATTTGCTTTTTTACTTTTTTTAATGGCTCGTACATTAATAATATAATTCTTTAGAATGTATGATTCTAATTCTTTATTTATTTTTTATTATTTAAGCCTACCAAGTAAACTTACTAATACTTTGAACGAATTACGCTAATTCAGCTGGTATAACAACTTTTAAACAAACAATATTTAAAGATCACTAAAAACATTGTAACATTCACTATCTGTACAGTGTGAATGTCACCATTTATTTTAACAATAACTCAACAATTAAACAGCTTCTTGAGATCTTGATATAAAAGTTCAACTTTGTTATCACAGTTTTGTCTCCACCTGTACTGTACTGCTGTATACATCATATAAATCTTTGTCACACCCTACAATTAGTTATAGAACACCGATTTAATGAACTATGTGCAATAAATATTTACTATTTACCTGTTATAAACATGGAGAATATTTATGTATGAATTGTAATGATGTCTGTAATTGTATAATTTTAACTGTACAACCTTTTATGGTTTGTATTGTTATTATTTCCTTTTATTAATTTTTATTTGTAAACCAAATCTGGAGCATAACAATTAGGTTACTTGGATGTCAGGATTAAAGGTTCGCCGCCGCCATTATTCTATGGCTAGAAATTGGCCTCAATGATTTGGGATCGAGGGGGATTATCCCTCTTTATCCTGCCTCATCTCGTGTAGGCCTGGACAGCCTTCGTAGGTGGGCCCCATCCGTCGTCTACCCCGACCGCAAATGCGGCCGGTGTAGGCGCTTTGTGGGACCTCCTTTTGTCCTGGCTGGGCCCCGCCGGCTAGGACCCTTTCTTCTGGCGCTCTTCTTGCTTCGCCGGCTCGTCTGTGTAAACCCCGGGGGTAGTGTCATGTTTATGTGTGGTATGGTTGGGTAGGGTAGTGCGGCTATGCAGCCTGGGATGCGCTTTGCTAAGGTGGCCCTTAGGCTAGCGCGGGAGGGGAGGGGGTGTGTATGTGTGTGTGTGTGTGTGTGTGTCGTTGTCTTCGTTTCTTGATCCTGGCTGTCTCTGAAACAGAAAAGGTTAGCGGGCAGGGGGGGAAATTAAAGGTTATTTATTTGTTTCTATCACCATCGACCCATAGACACACGGTTAGTGGACTAGACAATTTGTAGTTTGGACCTAGGCTATGGTCACTGTTAAAACCCGTTCAGTGGTGATTAAATAGCAGTTGCCCAGTCTGAAATTTATTTCGTTCAAACGGCCAATCATATCGATTTTATAAGATTTAATTCAATAAAACCCTTGTTGGAGCGACTTGAAGCCCTCTTTGATTTTGCAACTGGTAAAGCAACAGTTTAACTTACTTCAATCACTTGTGAACGTCGAAATACAACGAAAAGGTAATTAATCAAGTATTTAAATGTCTAGTTTTCTCTTAAATTCAACCTAGTAGATTTTAGCCTTCTTAACTATTTGGATTTTGCTTATATTTTTTGTATGATCTTCAATGCTGTGTAACCATGTGCTAATTGAATTTTGTTTCTTCTTTTTCTCTCACCAGAGCTTACCAGAAAAGTTTTAAGAAAAGTTTTTAAAGAAAGATTTACATAAAAAGTTTTAAAGTTTTAAGAAAAGTTTTCGAAAAGTTTTAAGAGTTTTTTTTCGAAAAGTTTTGGTTTTCGAAAAGTATAGAAAAGTTATTTTCGAGAAGTCTCAAGTTTTTTAAGTTTCGTTAAGGTATTACGAAATGTTGATGAGGATTCATTTCAAAGAGTCACTTAAATACTTATGTAAAGTTTCAATTTAGCGAAGACTGAGTAGCTAAAGATTTATAAAGTCACTACAATTTTCCGCGTTTGATCTCACTTGATGGTAACCTGGCAGAGAAGTAGGTCGACCCTTGGTCTCCAGATTTGAGTCTTCAAGTCCAAGACACCAGGACCCCCTGTAGACAGCTCGTATTCTGTAGAACATCCCATAAAATACCTGGACAACGTGTGAGAAATATATTGGTGAATTTTATATGTGCTATTTTTTATTTTACTCCAAATCCCTACCTACAGGGTGAGGAAACCGTTAGGGGGTTATTTTTACTTAATTTATTTGTAGGTTGGCGCCCTTTTAACATATTTTATCTCCCCATAACGCTTTTCTCAAACTGGAGAAATTATATGTTGGAATCAGAAAATTAGAACCAACCGACCTTCCCTTTTCCTCCTCTATAAGAGCTGCCGTTCGCAGTTTGTGGTATGAACTTTTAAAATAGACACTACAACATTAACATTATCGTTTTGTATACCTAATAATAATTATAAAACAAACAAATTAGTTTCTAAATTCTTAACTAAAATTTATGATCATAATACTCTTATATACTTTCTTAAGTATGTCTATGAGAAGATCAAGATACTCTTATTTAATATTTGAAATTTTACTTAATTTGAACCTGTTCAAAGTATGGCATAACTCTAATTCTCTGATACATTCTGCTTTTTTCGACTGCCAGGCCAACACGTGCGACTGCACGTGCAGTCTACTGTTCTGTCGTACAGATGCAAAGACAGGCAGAAGTTTGTAGATTTTCCATTGAACCCGGTACACATTTCAGCACGAAAGGTAATAAGAAAAACCCAAACTGCACGAACGTACAAATGTAGACCTACATTACAAAGCACGTAAACCACTTCGATGCGAGTCAGTGGCCATTCTACTGCTATCCACCGATAGTTTCAAAGAAGTTTGGTTCGCATGGGGTAGTTCTTGTGTAATTCTTCTTCGACACGTATTTTGCTCAGTCATCATAGAATCGTGTCGAACAAATTAGTGGCGGTGTGGTTCACTGAAAAGGAAAAGCAGACGTTAGTTGACGACCCAAAAGAGATCTACTTCTAAAGAAATTACAGGGTGTAACTTTAAGTGGGGGGTCAGTTTGTTAGGGGAAATAGTACGTGTTCCCCTGAATACGATTCTGAAATTCTTTATTTTAATCAAATAACCTTACCACGTTACTTCCTGGTTGTATTAATGCACTATCATCGTTACTAGTTTGCTACATTTTTATATCAACTGTTAGAGAACATCAATTCTTAACGACGTGCTATTTTAAAACAATAACATTTTTTTATATCAATGTGGACGAAGCGCCGAACATTAAAAAAAGTATTTATAATATCGGTACATATTATACGTATCAATATACATTACTGACTGTAAATTACTAATTTGTTTAATAATTCTGTTACCATTTGTTACACATATTGTGAATTATTGTTATTATTGTTTGCAAAACAATACCTTTCCTGATTCTTGGAAATTTGCCATTGTTCAACCAATACCTAAAATAGTTGTCCAAAAGAGTTCAAAGACTTAAGGCCTATTAGAATTTTGCCAACACTTTCAAAAATTTTTTAACTTATCATAACATTCTACCCATTGTCCAATCTGGTTGCCGTCCGAAACATAGTTGTGAAACAGCGTTATTGCATATTACAGACAATGCCATTGATTTTTCTTAGTAATTATTTAAATAATAGAAAACAAAGTGTTAGAATTAATGATAGAGAATCTGTTCCCCTTAAGATTTCTTCAGGTGTTTCTCAGGGATCGATTTTAGGCCCTCTTTACATTTTATACACCTCTCATTTTGTTAATGAAATAAAAAAGACAAACATTCATTTTTATGTTGATGACACTCAGTTGTATTATGCTTTTCCAACTTATTATAATTTAGATGATGCAATTAAGACTATTAATACTGATATTTTAAATTTAATTGAAGTTCTAAAACACATTCTTTAAGTATTAATGCTGCTAAAACTAAAATTATGTTATTTGGCCCTCCGAAATATAGAAAAAATATATCTAACTTTTCCTTAATTCTTGATGGGCTAAAAATTTAGGTCTTATACTTGACTCGAATCTGAGATTTAAATCACATATTAGCAGCTGCATTCGCAAGGCCTATTGTAATCTTAAATTAATTTATAATAGTAGACAATTTTTATCTTAGAAAGTTAAATCAATTTTATGTGAGTCGTTGGTTTTATCTGAATTTAATAATTTTTGGGATTCAGTTTATGGTCCATGTATTGATGCTGTTGACTCCAGGCGAATTCAGTTAGTGCAGAACTCTTGTTTGAGACTAATTTTTGGAATCAGAAGACGTCAACCTATTGTTGGTTGGCTGAATATGTATATCCGTCGTTTTTTGCAGAGTGTTTGTCTATTTCACAGAATTATTTTATATAGGGCATCACCTTATCTTTACAATAAAATATCATTTAGAACTGATGTTCATAATGTTAATATTCGGTTTAAGGGTGGTACTCAGACTCCTCCTCTACACCATATCCAGTTTTTTAAACGGTCATTTTCTTAGATTACTAAAATTTATAACTAGTTACATCATAATATTAAAACATACTCGTATATCATTTGTCAGTTAAAAAAAAATTAAAGTGAAACATTTTTTAATATTTTTTGAAGTTTTGTGTATAACTATTGTTTATAACACTGTATGTATCTAATTCGTGAATTTCAATATGTATGTTATCCCTAACACTGACTTAGTTTAGCCATCCGTTACCTAAAATAGATGTCGGCCCATTTAAGAAAGTTAACAAAGGTAGTAGAATGTTGTAAATTTCTAAACAAATTTCGGTATGTTTCTACTCTTTTTTCTTCTTCAGCCACTTTAGTAGCCAATCGGAACTAAACATATTAAATCGTCCAAATTTAAATTTAAACAGAATCCTATCCTGTTCCGAAAGCTTACGAAGGGTAACTTAGTCCTTGTAAATACCTTGTTCCTCTGTTTTTAAGATGTTTTTTACAAACTTATTTACTTATTTTAAGTTTATTTAAGCTTATTTAAGCTTATTTTAAGCTTATTTACAAACTCCAGACTAGCTTTTGACAACTGACAAACTAGTCTGTCAAAAAGACAAAACCATTTGCTGAATAGGTCTAGGTAGTGGGACGCACAATGGGCCTAATAAGGCCGCGGTGATATGGGGCTTATCAGAACCAACCACTAGAAAAAGACTTTAACTAACTGGGTTGGAAAAGAATTGAACTGACTGGCTTCTCGACTGTACTGTTTAGCTTTTTTTTGAGACAGTTGAACAGTTCCTGTCTAAGAAATTTATCGATCGGGTCATTAACTCATTTATTGCGGATAATTAGTCTGTAATATAAAACAGAAATGATGAAAACCCTTTAGTAAGCCTTATTTATGTAAATTCAATCGTTGTTCAATCATAAGTACTTCCTGCAAACTTTAGCAATTCATGCCTGTTATGGATGCCATATTGGATCCGCCAAAAACCCCCAAGTGAGCCTTTTCAAGTTAAAATGGGATTCTGGGATCATTGACTGATTTCTTATAATGTCTACGATTTTTACCCCTACGCGCGCCATGTTGGATCCACAATTTTTAGAATCGATAAATTGGCTCTAGAATATTATTCAGATTCCTTGAAAACCCCTAAAAAGGCTCTCGGATAAATTTAATTGCTACGCGATCTTTATTAATATTTTTTTGTGAATTTTAGTGATATCTGGGGGTTATAGGTGCCATATTGAATCCGCTAATTCGAAACAAAAAAAAAAGACTATAATTACTTTAAAAGCATGTCAAATACATATATTTTAATGCTATATCCGAATAAATTTATCTTAATATGAGTTTTTTATAAATATTATTTTCTCAATATATGATCTACTGACTTCTGGCCGCCATATTGGGTCGCCATTTTGAATTCCACTGGCTTTTCCCAACGAATTTTTTAAGTTCGTATTCGTTCACATCTGCCAACGAGAATTTTGGGCACAGTTTGGTGCGTTTAACGCAAACCCTCCCAATACATTTTTCTTGATTTCACTGCTTTGAGATCATCCTAACTAAACACTTTACAATTATTCTATTTACATAAACATAATTATCATAGCTACCTTTTAACAATTCTTATTCTATATTCCAAATTCTATTCCTATTTTGTGAAATTTCTTAATTTTTTGTCACCATTACCAAGTTTGTTTGATTTTATTTTCTTTAGATTTGCTGCCAAGTACTAAGTACACTGAAATTATGTATTGGACATCCAAATTAATTGTTTTAATATAAAAACTGCACTTGAAACATACTGTATGTCAAAATTTTTGGATTTTATAGTGTCTAACGTTCTGTTGTTATTTGTTTCTGTTTGTTCAAAATCTTTGTGAAATTTAGATTCAAGCCTTGTGAGATGAAACTTGTGTGATAATTTTTCACTTCTGAAGAAACACTTGTAAATTATTTCCTTTTTATTAACAAAATAAGTAAATTTTTGTATTTATCACTAACTGTCAATTATTTTAATTTAAGTTTTTATTCAAATAGAATCAACATATTCCGTTTATATTATTTTTTATAGTGTGTTTCTTAATTTTACTCTCTTTTAACTTGTGCATGTAGTTCTTTTTCTGATTTTAACGTGTTTAACAAAAAATTCCGTCAGTACAGGTATTATCGACTTATTTCAATATCTAAGAATTTCTCTCATTGCGCTCAGATGGATTAATGAGATCAGGGCTGGATTTTACAGTTGAGTGTCAAAATTCGATGGAATGAGAAAAGAGAACAGAGGAAATAACATTGATTCTTAGGGTTGGGACTTTCAATCACTGCTAAAGAACGGCGGTTTGTTTAAGGTTGTCTACCTCATTCCGTCCATAACCGTGCGTATTGCTTTTTAGGTGGAGATACAAATTTTTGAAATTTTTAATACTTCTTGTTCTAGTACAGAAGAGTATATATTACGTATTACTAATTAATTTAACTATTAAGTTATTTTTAAACTGATCAATAGATCAGTTGTAGTAAAGAGCATCCTGCTGAAAATTGACGTATAAATATTAGAATGCATAGAGCTACATCAAAGACAGAAATACAAAGAGACAAATTGAACATGTATCACAATATGCATTTTTTATTGTAACGCGAGAAGACAAGTACCGGAAGCTATGCTCAGGAAAAATGTGGAGAGCAGAGTCATATTACATGTCACAATAGATACTATTTCAAATCTATAAATCTGTGGTAACAATTACTGTCAATTTACTAAATAGTAACAGATGTTTACTATAGCTGAGTTACTGTAAAGATAAATAAAGCATTTTCAAACTAAGATTATAGTATAACAACGTACCTAGTTATTTCAAACACATTTTTAGAAATTTGAGAAGTTAATGCGTAAGATCCACTGTCACCAGTTTTGTTCAATGTAGCGCTAGGGAAATTACTCAGATAGTCGAATATAATTAGATCTAACGTAACATCACAAATGACAACCATGTCTAGCATTTGCTGGTGATACAGTAAACAAAAACTGAGAATAAGAGAAGGTAAAATGTACACCTTTGAAGAAGTTGATACTTAGGAACAGTATTTACAAACAATCCCAACTTGCAAGAAGAACTAGCAAACATATCAATGACAGACAGGAAAAAAGTAGAACACATGTGGGAAAGAAGGTGCAGTAAAAGCACAAGCAAGACTTAGATTGCACTTATTCTGCAAGAAAATCAACATTTTCTATTAGTGCTGGCAACTGAAATCGGTTTTTTGGATAGTCGGTTAACCGGTTTCGGATAATTCGGATTTTTATTAAATCCGAAAACCGGTTATTCGGTTATTCGATTCTTCAAATATCCGATTATTCAAATAACTGATTACTTCCTTTTTTTTTATTTTTAGACATCGATTTGTCCGATTGCAATTGACCTTTTTTTTTGGAGATCGATTTCTTCGTAAACAAATTTGACTTCCAGATTTTTGTAGACCTTTTTTTTTAGAGATCAATTTCTCCGGGTCTGTCTTTGTAAAGCACCGATTTTCAGATATCCGGTTTTGGCGATTCAAGTAACGGGTTATTCGAATAACCGGTTTTAGCAACTATTCGACTAACCGGTTTTATCTGAAATCGGTTTTTATAGAACCCGGTTAACCGGTTTCACTTTTTCCCGGTTTTTGCCAGCACTATTTTCTATACATGATACTCTGAAATAATAATACACATTATTTCGACGATTAATAAATATAATCATTTACATATGTATTTATTTCCATTTCTCGAGTTCTATCAAGGAAAGAAAATATCTTTAGAAATCGCTAATGACTTTCCTGAACTTCTCTATTTCATATATATTTCGTACTGATTTCCAGGATCCTTCCTAATCTTCTCTATTTCGTATATATTTCGTAATGATTAATTTCTCTCATTCTATCAAGGAAAGAAAAAATCTTTAGCATTCGCTAATGACTTTCCTGATCTTCTCTATTTCGTATAGCGCGCTCGCCTCTCTAGAAGTACCTACCCAATTAAGTTGATGTGTCAACGCAATAAGGTCTTTATGATAGTCTGCTATTATATGTCCAAACTAAAAACTACGATAGAAATGCACACGTTAAAATTATACAGAGTGGCCAAATGAAAACGAAACAGAGCTATTTTCAGGAATTGCGTCAAGATTGTAGAAAAATGCTCAGACCCGATTTTAGATTAAAGGGGGACATTCTTTGCTGGTATATTTGACTCCGCCAGTTTCACCCCCAACCAAGGGTAAGCATCACCCCAAAATATTTAAATGGCATTGGGGGTTGGTTAATATTTCTTTTGAAAGCACTTACAATTCTCTTTACAATAGATATTAAATTTTATAATTCCGCCCAATACTTATTAACAATTTTGATTTTAAAGTTGAAACTTATGTACAAGCAATTGGTAACGGTAAAAATGTCAGTCATTCGAGTTAACTACGCCAATGGTATAAATTTAGTATTTCTTGCGTTACATTGGTTTTTAGCGATTTGTTATCACTTTCGTAAAAAAAAAACAAAATTGTAAAAAACAGAAATAAATGATGAACGTAAAATTAGTGGATTACAAATTATTTTCTAGTATTATTTGGAAGCGTTGGTTGATAGTTTATTTAATTGTGTTTTTGAAAATTAAACACTATGGTTTATTCCATTGCGGAAAGGGTAGATATCATTGCCATTTGAATGGCATAGTGGAAGTCAGCGCGATAGATGGAGCTTTTGTGCTTCGCGTACTATGTACCTCTTGTCGGGAGTTTACGACTTTTAGCAGCTGGTTCGTTCATCGGTTGTTCTACCTATGACACACTGATGAGGACTAATAAGTCCGAAACCGGTCTGTGCCTGGTGGGACCAGCTGATGAACGATCCTAGCTGTTGTACTGGGTGTCGAGAATGTAATTCAATGCCGGTAGGGGCAAATAGCCCTCGGAGTAGTTGTTTTTCGCGGCACTGACGACTTACATTGTGTTTTGCCCTCTATAGGCGACATTCGTGCAATAAAGTACCTGGCAAATTTTAGCAGGTCGCTTCCACCGTGTAGCCATTTGAATGGCACAGTGGAAGTCAGCGCGATAGATGGAGCCTTTGTGCTTCGCGTACTGGGTAGATATCATTTCGCTTTACTTTATGAACAATAAATGTGCGAATAGAACAGATCAGCTATTTAATGAACAACATCAAGATCGACATGTCTGGAGGAAGTATGTTCTAGAGTTAGTAAAAAAATTTCAAGAGACAGGGAACGTAGCCAATAAAAAACGAGAAGTTGAAAAACCTATAGTTAATGAAGCTAGTGAAATTGCAGTTTTGGGACAAGTTCATCTTGATCCTACTTTAAGTACGAGGCAGCTGGCATCTGTGTCTGTGATCAATCGAACTAGCATACAAACCAATTTGAAGAAGAATAAATTCCATCCATACAAAAGACATTTAGTCCAGGAATTTCATGAGGATAATTATATGACGGCTTTTGCAATTTTGCGAAATAATGAGTGAGCGAGCACGGAACGATCCACAGTTCCTTTTTAACATCTGTTTTTCTGATGAATGCAGTTTTTTCTTGAACGGGACGGTAAATTGTCACAATTTCCGCTATTGGTTCGATTCAAACCCAAGAGTTTTTCACGAGGTGCATACACAGCAACCGGAAAAATTAAATGTATGGGCTGGAATTTTCGGCGACCGGCTGGTGGGTCTTTGTTTTCTACCTGGTAATTTGACTGGCCAAATGTATTAGCAATTACTGGAAGACGCTATTGACCCTGCCTTGACTGATATTATTGAAAATGTTCCAGAGTATGATAAAGATCATTTGATTTTTCAACAGGACGGTGCTCCTCCGCATTATGCGTTAATTGTCCGTCAGTATTTGGACCAACGTTTTCTACTGAATTGGATTGGGAGAAGAGGCAGCATTGAGTTGCTACCACGATCACCGGATTTATCGCCCTTGATTTTTTTATGGTGATACCTAAAAAGTAAACCTAAAAAACTATAAAACACAGTCAGCGTCGCTGGAAGATTTGCGTCAAAGAATCGTCGACGAATGCCGTCGAATTTACTCCGGTAATGCTTGGAAATGTACGCGAACGTTTCGAACAAAATCTTTATTCTTGTATGGAAGCGGGCGATCATCAGTTTGAACATTTAATCAACTAAGTAGTAAGTATGCAACTAAACATAATATACATTTTAAATTGTAAATTTTTTTCAATTGGGCGGAATTATAAAATTTAAAGTCTGTAAAGAGAATTGTAAGTGCTTTCAAAAAAAATTAGTCAACCTCCAATGCCATTTAAATATTTTGGGTGACGCTTACCCTTGCTTGGGGGTGAAAGTGGCGGAGTTAAAAATACCAGCAAAGGATGTCCTCCTTTAATCTAAAATCGACGGGTCTGAGCGTTTTTCTACAATCTTGACGCAGTTCCTGAAAATGGCTCTGTTTCGTTTTCATTTGGCCACCCTGTATATTATTTTGTTCGTATTCTACATTGCTATAATATTCATCTCTTTTGATTGAAGACAACAATTTTTATGCGACGCCGCTATTTACTCACGTCTCATTTAAGCGCAGTAAAATAAAGAGCAGATGTATTAATAAAAACTTAATCGATTTTTAATTTTTATTTATCTAATATCACCATTTCCCAGTATTTTAATTGCTTTTTGTTTAAAAATTCATTGGCATTATTGTATGTTACGGAATATATATATTCTTTACAGTATTCATCACTTTTTTACTTTACATCATAACAAAATGGTTCAAAACAGCCTTAAAAATAACCAATATTGATAACAAAAGTGAAAATTAAATGTCTCTGTAGACAACTGATTTCCCCTCCGACGTTTATCAGAAAAACCAAAATGAAACTTTGAAGTGCCAATCCCCCAACCAACAAATTCATCGGTATAATTGGAAACGATTTAGGTCACCAGCCGGAAAGAGAAACATATGGTGTAATGAGAAACTTGCGAAATGCTGATAAGCCGGTTAGGAAATGAACACAGTTACCAAAACATTTTTAAATATATAGCTTTCCAAGTGATCTACATACTTCGATTCAACTAAAACTTTTTTGTCAACTGGTTTTAACTTTAAATTAGCTTTTGCGTTCAATTTAAGCCTGCTGTCTCTATGTATAAAGTGAAAGTGATTTGTATCAAACTTTCCAGCACCAGAGGTCGATAGCGCAAATAAATGGTTCTATTTTGTGAAGGACAGATGATAGAATTCCTCGCTGACGTCATTTAAGGCCTCATATAGAACTCTTGCACGAACTGCACCAATGAACAAAATATAAAATGATTATTGTTACTGAAGAGTGCAGAAAAAATGTTAGAATAACAATAAGCCGTTTAAATTAAGTTACGTTTCAACTTCCAAAACAAAAGTTTTATACTTAGCGTATAGCAAACTTTTTTGTTTTCTCAAGGAATCATTAAAAAAATTGATTTTTGTCAATATAAAGACATTAGTATTCATGACTTAAAAAATTCAGATGATTAGTTATCAGTGGCGGCTCTTGACTTCCATATCAGGGAAAGCGGAAAAATGTAGGTACAGAGTATTGAAAAAAAATCAAATATAATTTCATTTTAAGTACTTACCATTGAAATAGAGGGAAAATGTATTTAATATTATTTTTTATAGTGAGTCTATTCTTCTGCGTTTGTCCGAAATAAACTTTTCAATTAATTTTCCATTAAAGTTTGATATTTCGCGCACCATTGATTTTTCAATAGATAGCATTGAAAGTGCTAAAATTAATTTTAACTTCAAAAATTAAAAAAAAAAGACAAGAAGCAATATGTAAGTTACAAAATTTTACACCACACCATTTACGTTTGTTTAAAAAAAACTGTGAATAGCCAATATTTCTCTCTATATGTAGATAACACTGTAAACTAAATTAAACAAAAATTTTTTGCTACTAAAATTTCTAGGGGGCGCTGCGCCCAGAGCCCTCCTACACCAGCCGTCACTGTTGGTTATATTTTTTGTCAAACTGTCTTCCATTAAATAAGACACGGATAATAATACTTTAAAGAAAATTCTGTATAGTGACGAAAACGGTTTCAATAATACAGATATGAAGTATTATACTTACTTTATTTTCTTTACATGAAGAAAAAAAAGATAAACTTTAAATACATTTTTTTACTACTAAAATTTCTAAGGGGGCAGCGCCCCAGAGCCCCCTACACTAGCCGTCACTGTAATATTTTTTGTAACACTGTCTTCCATTAAATAAGAAACGGATAATAATACTTTAAACTAAATTCTGTATAGTGACGAAAAGGGTTTTGATAATACAGATATTAAATATTATCCTTACTTTATTTTCTTCATATGAAGAAAAAAAGATAAACGCGATTTTTCTACCTTAGAAGAACGCGCACGTGCATTAAACCGATACAGTACTTGGGGAAAAAATAATTCTTTGCTTCATATGTTTTATCGTTTTATGCATATGGATTTAATAGATATATGTATGTAGTAAATTAACCCCACATTATCTGTGAACAGCATAAATATTTTTTACTTTGAGAATTAGATGGTGAAATTTACATCAACATGAATGTAAGTGGTCATGGGTATTTTGTAGTTGTAATGCGCGACGGCGGTCAGTATGGCGGCGGTGACAGTGGTAAGTCCGCGATTGAGTTTACAAGAAGACAAATGGACCAAAAAGTGAAAGATACGGAAAAAAGGTATTTTTGATAAAAGTTTTTGCTTGTTTAGAGAATACGACTCTCCACTACGAACTTCAATTTTGTTGTACAGTGCGAGTCAAAAACAAAAATGTTATTTTACGTAAGGGTAAACATACCTTATTTTGCAAGATCGAAAAAAGACATTCTTGATAAAAGTTTTTGCTTGAATAATGAATAATAATCATAATAAACAAAACTTTAATTAAGTACTCTCTAGCGCACCTTTAATCAGAGTACCTACTAATTAATAATAATGGCACTTAAAGACATACTTATCATTGTCTTTATTTAATGAAGTAATTATTTAATGTAAAATAGTTCTCATCAAAATGCTGTCTACTGAGGAAAAGGTTTTAATAATAAAATGGTATGGGGACTGTAATGGATTATATCGTTACGTCGTGGAACAATTTGCAGGAATCCCAATAAGTCGGATAGCAATCTGCAAGATTAAAAAAGAAACAGAAGAAATATGACCATAACGATGCTGCCACAGTTTTAGTTCTGCAGTCCAGTCCAACCATTTACTATTAAATTTTCGCCAAGAAATGTATTTTCAACATGATGGTTGCACAGCACATTGGCTACTCCAATACCAAATAATATTGAAGTGCTAAAAGGCAGAATTTCCCAGGCTGTCCGTTCAATATCCCAGGAAGAAATCAGAAATTCCTTCAGATATCTAAGGAAGGAAGGGGTGGTGTTTTTGAAATTTGATATCTTCATCATATTGCTTTGTTTACTTTTTTAGCTTAATCGTTGTTACAATTATTTAAAAATTACACTTGAATAGAACTTATTTTAGTTTTGTACTTTGTTCTCTGTATAAAAAATTAAATTTTTCATAAAGTGACTTGTTTATTTTTCGGATAAAATCAAAAAAGCAATCTTGATCAAAAACTTTGATCAAGATTGCTTTTTTTCGTATCTTGCAAAATAAGATACCTATATTTACTCTTACGCAAAATAACATTTTTTTGTTTTCAACCCACCCTGTACAACAAAACTGAAGTTTGTTATGGTGATTCGTATTTTCTAACAAGCAAAAACTTTTATGAAGAATGCTTTTTTTCGTATCTTTCACTTTTTGGTCCATTTGTGCATTTTCCATTTGTCTTGTAAACTCAATCCGCGGACATACTGTATAGTGTTAACATTGTTGGAACTATTAAATATTACTTATAAGTTTAAACGTACACTGAAGACTAGTGTCTAGAAACTGTAATCCACTTTGCTTCGAGGCTCTTGTCATGCGCAGCTAACCCATGTTTTACTCCTGCGCACTTCATAAAATTTAGGCGCGCTTTCCAGATTTGTTTTGCTTTGCATATTTTGTGGTGCGTCTGTGTTCACCATACATTAATATACCATTAATAAACAATATGATGTAAAATTTGTTTAGCTATGTACAAACAATCTAATTTAAGAAGATATGCAAAAAGTTTTGTCTTTAATAAAAATTAAAAAGGTATCTATTTCTCTGAAAAGAAAGTTTAAATTTTTTAGAGTAGAATAAAATTTATTCATTTTTACCTTAACTTCTAGCCACCCTAACTCTATTAATATTAATAGTACAAGTAAAAATGCATAGACCATTTTCATTTACATAGAATTTTATGCTTTACTTTTTTTCTAGCTCTTACCCCTTTTGAGTTATCTTGAAAAAACCCTTTATTTTCTCTTTTTTTCACCTCTGGCCGGGGGTTGAAAAAAAATTACTGTCACTTATTATATACCTCAAACTAACTTATATAAAAACTTCAGGCCCTTTTAATTGGACTATTAGTGGCCTACACTGACTTCCACTCACCACCTTCAAGTTGTGAATACTCAAAGGTCGTTCCACTGATACTAAGATGTCCCCAGAACCAGAAAACCTGTGTAGAAGTGACATTTCTGTAAAGTAATCAAAAGTGGTTGAAAATACTTCGGTGCGACTGTAAACTTGTAAGTAGTACATAAATTTAGTTTCTAGGTTCCAGCCTCAGTTCGTGTTTCTTTGATTCTAGTTTGAAAATGTCTTAATTCTATGTCCCTTCCACGTTCCAATTTTTAATCAGAATACAATCACAACGGGATTATAATTCAATTATTTTATTTCATATTCAACCAACGTGTCCTTATGTTAAAATTCCCTCACGGCTGCTGCCGTACCCTTTAAATTATACAGTTTACCCAGTATCACAAAACAAATTCTCGACTAATAAAGTTGTCGGTACAATTTATTCAGGGGGATCCGATTTGACGGCGCTTATTAGCTATGACATGACATCGCTCATCCTGGGAGGCCGTTTAGGCCTTTCCTAAACAAACACAAGAGCAGAGAATACATCTACATAATTTAGTTGTTAAGAGCAGAGCGAGAGGAAGAAAAGATAACATGTATAAGACAGCGGGGGATTCTGATGTTCTTGCAAGAGGGATTTGTCTTCACTGGCAAATAGCGATAACATTGCAGGTACAAATTTGAGGTTATGAGAGTAACCTGTTCGATGGGTGTCGGTTTCTGCGGCTTTGGTAATAATAATTGTCAAAGATTTTAATACTCCTTCTTTACGTTCAAAGTTATACAAGGTGTCTCCGAAATGTGATGTTAAATTTTGATAAAGATGAATTTCTGACACTATAATATACCTACATATTGTTAAACAACTCAAACATGGGTAACAAGAGCCAAATGAAATTAAATATTCATTATTTGTTACAATAATCTCATGCAGGAATAGATTTTTCTCATTTTTTCTTTCTAAGAAATTTTATTGTTTAATTTTCAGTAAACTAACACATTTTTTAAAAATACTCTTGTCCAATAATGTTTATTATTTTCAAGGAAACTGTCGATAAACATTCGATCACAGACTCTGAAAATAAAAATGGGTGGATTGTTCATTGATCTCTGTTATATGACTATATGAACCTTTATTTATAAATTTGTGTAATCAACAATTGGTGGTAGTTTCATATTACGGACTTGTTTGTGTACACAATTTTCACCTATATTAAAGCGCAGAATCAGATTCTACCTACAAGCAAACAATTTAACTGAATTTTTGAATGTCTAATGATGATCATTTTTCTAATAGTTATTTTTTTCTATTGCCCCGTCCATATATGAATATGGCATATATTTTTTAAAAAGTACACAGTTATAGTAATGATTAGAGATCACAATTTTGCTGTGAAGAGATACCAATTTTGAAAGTGGCGAATCCAAGATGGCGAATTTTTGACGAAAGTCCAATCTGAATATATAATCTAGACAATCGGTTCTAAAATGTATTACCTAGTGCTTTCTAGGTTACGCATCACAAAACTGATATGAAGGATTTAAAATTACAAAATGGCGGATCCAATATGGCAGACTTATGATGAAAGTTTAATCTAAATAACTAATGTTTTCGAGTATACTAATTACAAATTAGATACGCAGTTTTGGGCACGTACAAATTGCTATCCCCATTTTCTATTTTATCCTACGAATTGGAGGATCTTGACGTTGATTGTAGTCATAAGTCACACATTTTGTGATTTGAAACAATTGATGTATCAGGAACTCCGCATAACTGGAGTTACCTTAATTTCATATCCATTTCAATATTCATTATAAGTCTGCCATCTTGCATCTGCCATTTTATAATTTTGAATCGCTCTTATCAGTTTTGTGATGAGTAACCTACAAAATACTAGGTACTACGTTTTCGTACCGACTCAACTTGGTTGATCATGTGTAGTGCTATAAAGAGTAAATTTTTAATCCAACGTTCTTATTTTTACGGTTTTCAGGCGTCATATTGGAGCCGCCATGTCGAATGTTCCAAAAGCTCATACAGCTTTCAAAAGTACAGATTCTAAGCTTTAATATTTTGAGCACACCACTGATCCGGTTGGTGTAGAATGTCCCATATATACAGTGTAGGAAAGTACCGATGGTCTATCAGAAGTTACGTGAGAGCGATAAAGTAAGCCATAAAAATCCATGTGATAGACAAGGATGGCTATACTGAAGGCGTCTAATAGTCAACGCCCATTTCGCCCTTCCACAAATAAGAAGTGGATCTTATTTGTGGAAGGGCGAAACGGGCAGTGACTAAGAGACGCTTTCATTATAGCCATTCTTCTCTATCGCATGGATTTCTATGGCTTACTTTATCGCTCTCACGTAACTTCAGATAGACCATCGGTACATTCCTACCCTGTATTTAGACCCACTATTGTGTTTTTCTGAGGACATGTTTCTTTTACATTATTGCACAATAAGTTACTAAATATATTTATGATAAATGTAATCTGAGACAGAAATATAAATTCCAGTTTTTAATTTCATATATTACAAATCTCACTGGTCGATTTTACCTTTCCAATTTATTGAAACCCAATTTTTTACAGTTTAAATTTAAACATAAAACTAAAATATGTAAAACTAAAATATTATATTTATAACAGTTCAGTGGCAGAGATTTAGGGTGACAAATTTTTTTCAAAAGAATTTCTACTCCCGTGATATTCTTTTTCAACGGAACACATTACAGGCACTTGATAAAATATTTTTTTCATCCAAATAGAAAAAGCAATAAAAAAATCCAGATTTTTAAAAAGTTAGCAGCGAAAATTTAATTTCCTTTTGACGCATTTCATTTTTTCAAGCATTTAAGAAAATATAGTATATGGCTTACCAGAAATATTTTTGAGAGTTTTATATCCCCTGAAAGTTGCATTTTATTATTGATACACTAAATAATATTGAGAAACGGATTTTAAAAGTGATGCAACTATCCTAGACTCGAAAAAATTTTATCATCTGGGACCCGACACTAGCTTAGGTACGACAGCTTTTCGTCAGAGACCATTAGGGTCGTGGATTGTAATAACTTTTTAGTAACATTAAGGCAAGATGTACTAGGCGCCACGTAACTTAACATTTTCTTTTGCCAAGTTACGAAATTTAAATTCGTGAAACAAAGATATGATAAAAGAAGAAAGTAATGGTAGATTGGATGAGATAAAAAAATAGAAGTAGATAAAATTTTAAACTATTTATTTCAACTCCCGAAATATGCACCTGATTGTAAATTAATTGAGTAGACAAAAAAAACTAATACCTAATGATTAGTGATAAAATAAAAAAAATTAAAAGGTTTTAACAACAATTTTGACAGGTTGTACTGTTAGAATCAAATTAATATAAAAATATGTAAACATGGGCTAAGAGCGTCGCATATTCATAATATGATGTGTTCAAAATATCCTTTAGTGGGTTTGAATAATAGGCCCATTCAGTGATATATAATTTTAAACTTTTTCTTTCATTTTCTGATAGTATTTAACCACCTAAATATATCTTAAAAAAATTAGGTCAATAGGAATAATAATAAGTGATATATTTAATTCTGAATTTGTGAGACACTTAAAAAGATCAACACTGCGGGAGAACAGGTAATGACGTCACGATACTGGCCACTCGGCGATCAAGTCGCGAGCAGTCGGAGAGATGTGTAGATATTTGCTATACTTTTACCTATATTATATAGGTACCTATATTTTTAAGTGTATAAATAGAGAGTGTATAAGAGATATACATTTAAGTCTTGTTGAAATGCATTTTTCGCACAACATATTTATTATAAACGTAGAATGACTTGGAATACCTAAATCCATTTTCGGATTTTTCTCAATTACGTAAATGGTTCGCTTTTCTACATTTTCTTTTGCGTTTCATTTTTGTACAAATGTACCCAACGTACTAGACTCGGTAGTTGTGGATGTATGTGACGACGTGTATGTGCCAGTAGTACTTTGACGAGTATTTGAAGCAACTCAAAAGCACCCTCGTTTTTCTGTGATTGCCCGTCTAGGAAGTTGTAAAATATTATTATTTAAATAAATTGCTTATAGGTCCCTCTCTCTACTTATTTTGAAATGTTTGTGGACGGGAACGTTTAGATGGGGTAGAAATTTTTTTTTCGGTATAAATTTGAAAATTCTACTCTAAATGTTTAAATAATAATATTTATAATCCCTTAGGCGGGCAAACAAAGAAAAACGAGGGTGGTTCTGAGTTGCTTATAGGTCCCTCTCGCCGACGTATTTCGAAATTTTTGTGAACGGGTACATTTAGATGAGGTAGAAATTTTTTTTCAGCACAAATTTTAAAATTCTGTTCTAAATGTTTAAATAATAATATTTACAACCCCTTAGAAGGACAACCAAAGAAAAACGAGAGTGGTTCTTAACTTCTTATAGGTCCCTCTCGCCGACGTATTTCGAATTTTTTGTTAACACGAACATTTAGATGGGGTAGAATTTTTTTCCGGCATAAAGTTGAAAATTGTGTTCTAAATGTTCAAATAATAATATTTTACAATCCTCTAGACGTGCAACCAAAGAAAAACAAAGGTGGTTTTGAGTTGCATACCGTGGCTGGGGAAACCGTGGATAACATCACACAAACTTTTCATTTTTCGGTAATGAAATAAATATTTTATTCGGAGTCGATCCTGAGCTACTTTTGCAGCCTGGAACTATACAATATTTATACAATCCTCGGTTTCGACCCATTTAGACATAAAAACAATGATTAACGAAACTGCCAAGCGAATCACATACCGTATGTATAAACCAGAGATATGGAGTAGGGAGAATGAGCGTCAAGATGCGCAAACTTGTTAATAAAGGAGGTCGCCATTTTGAAGTCTTAGATACGAGGGGGTACTATATTACATTACCAGGTCAGTTCTAAAATTTCAAATTAGAAACGCACATAACTTTACATTAAATTTTGAAATGAAATATGAACTAACAAATACGTACTTTTGAAATTTTCAATTACATATGAATTATTTTTCATAATTTTCTAGGTATATCTGAATATTTATTATATAATAAAAAATTAAATTTTCATATATGCACTTCATAAAAAATATATTAAATACTATATTACTCAAGAACAACGGCTAGAGTTGTATCATAACTGCATAGGATATTATTACCTATCATATGTATAAATCTGCACACACTCCGACATTGTGCTTATCTTTTACATTGAATGATACTTTAATTATGTTATAACTATCTTGTTTCACAGAAGGTTCAACAGAGAATATTAATCACACCAATAATAATATATTTTTGATACGATAAACTTTAACAGATTGCGGTAGGTACTCAATTTATATGAAATAAAAAAAAATTGTGATGTAGTTCCTAAATATTTTGTATATTAAAATAAAACACTGTATAACGTAACATATTTATTTACTGATGGTTGAAAATAATTATTTAATTTTTGTCTTAATGCAGGGCCTTGAATAATCCGTCCTTAATTTCGTTTCGTAAAGACTGAACGGTAAGTTTCCTGTCTACGTTTCAGTTTAACATTTTTCGTTGCAACTGTAGAAGGAGATATACTGCAAAGATATTTTCATTATTAAAGTTATCCATTAAAGTATGTTTTCATTGCCATAATACTCCTTCTCTTAGCACTACTATCAGTACTAGTGTTACCATTCGATGTATTCTGAACACTGAAAATAAAATTACTGTAAATATTATTTCTTAATTTATTAGGTCCGTATCAAACAATTTGGCAGGGTACGTATTTAACATCCTTAGCATTACTACTATTTTTAAATTACAAATCTTTATTACCTTAAATTCAGTTGTCTCTTCTTTTTACGTTGTACCTACTCGAACTTCAGTAACGTTATAGGTCAAAGATGATTCACTTGATTGTAACATCAATTTGGTCAAAGCTCCTGTATTAATTGAACTCGATAAAGTACTCTTGCTTAAAATGGAAGAAGATACACCACAAAATAATTTTATGGAAGGTGCAGAGTTGGGTCGTACTATTTTTCTTCCACAAAAGGGGAGAAAATCATCCGCTTTAAAGTGTTCAGAGCAAATTACGTTATTTTTTGTCCATACCCAATTTTCTTTTTCGATAGAAAGAACCTTGTCCTTGTCCAGTAAAGTTTCATTTCTAGGAAAGCTAGAAATAAAAAAATTACATGTTTACAATAAAAATTTAGAATAAAAAGTGGAAATATCTTATTTTTGTGTACAGCTACCTAAATATTTAGAAATGTTTTGTATTGGACATCTTCTGCAATTTGCGCTTCCTTTCACAGTACAAAGCACAAGACATATTTAAAGTTCAATAAAAACGAAATTTACAAACAAAAATATGAATAACCTCAAAAAACACACCTGCGAACCTAACGTCAACAACAACTGCGTCACTGCGTGACGTAAAAGCCTTCAAAATGTCTGCGCCCGTAGCGTCCCTAGAAAAGTGGATGCGCACTCGTCGAAGCTCATTCTCCCCTACTCCATATCTCTGGTATTAACACAGAATGGGATGAGAGCGAGCGCGAGCGGAGCGCTCTGCCAGTCGCTCGTACCGGTATTATGACGTCAGGCAATGGTTGCTCAACGTTTTTCCGCGCTCTGTTTTCATTAATTTATTTCACACATTTCTCGTTGAAATAAAAAATTGATTTTTGGCATACTAACTAATTAAAGGGTAAACTTTTGGAATATTCAAAAAAATTCTACTGAATGGGCCTATTTCAAAATATTTATATATAAACAAACAAACAAAATTATAATAATAAGGATATATGATGTGTATCCGGTTATTCGGGGAGTGAAATAAGATGGTGCTCCTTGACAAGGAGGGACTTATAATTAAAATAGCCTCTATGCAGTCCTAGGTTTTTGTTGACCAGTGATATCGGTTGCTGCTGGAAAACTGTGGTAGCTGATGATGGACGTAGCTTCAAGACCCACAAAATGAAATGGCAATGGCCCTATAAGCAACAGGGAGCCAACTAGTGGATACTTCACCAAAGCTGGACGGACGAAATCCGGAGTTTATCTAACTTATCCTAAAACCCCTAAAATAGAAGAATTATCCAAATATTATGAACTAAGAAGTGCCTTTTAATTGTTTTAACCAAAATTACCTTCGGATGTAAAGTAAATCTTGGGGAAAAACAAAATGAAATATATCCTGGATGAACTTATGCACAAAAAAATTGGCGGAAAAGCGTCACGGAAACTTTTAGTGAGAAACTTTTTAAAAAGTGGTTTTTCAGATCCCATGAAAATGAAAAACCGTAAAATTAATCATGATCCAACTATCGTCCCTCTCTGCAGCCTCTGCCATATACTAGGTATATCATGTAAAATACAATAGAAATGCATTTCGAAGATGTTTAAATTATTGGCCAATATTCCTCAATTCGATTTTTTCTGTCAGAGCAAAGCTACCACCCATTGGGTGAACGTACATAAAATGAACTGCATTGTAGAACATTTTATTGGCATTTAACTCATCTACCATCTTTTTTAAAACTAATTTTGATGTATGGAGGCTAATAACCACACAACGTTATGATGCATTTACTAGAAAAATATTAAATTAATCTATCGGAAGCCTTTTTTCAACATTTAGGCTTACATGCTCCCAAAAAGTTAAACTTTTCTAGAATCGGGTGCTATTTTTCCTCAGAAATATCACCATACGTCACACACCGGACGTATACTAAATCGATCGTAATACTACTAAACATTCACTTACGCCTTCAGTCATATATCAACTGGATGGTACGCAATATCATCCATATACGAGGGCGCTGGAACGGGAAGCGAGCGTGTAGCTGTGGAAGGAGGTAATGGCTTCTGCGTTCGATATATTCCACTTATCGTTGACCTACTGCGTTGTTTGGATCCTGAAGGGAGAAAAACTGGAGCGTTTTTACGATTTTTTTAATATTAATCCATGATATTCTTGAGGCAGTGATTATTATTTAATTCATGAGATTATTAGGGCACGGTTTTTATTACTACTTTAGAAACTACACGTTCCACAACTAAATATTACGTTGGAACAAATATCATTCCAACAAACCATGTAGAATAGTTTCACACACAGTTTGGTGTAACAAAAATCTGAAGACGTTGAGGCTCATTAGAGCGATATATCAATATCTTGGTTGAAATGTATCTTGTATAAGTATGTTGTATAAGTATCTTGGTTGATACGTCATTGTGGCTTTGCATTTGACGTTTCTAAGTATTAAATAGTTTTAAAGTTTTTGTGAATTTTTATAGCTTTTTGGCAATTTTAACCAAATAATGGTATGTATATTATTTACAAAATTAACTAATTAATATTTCGTATACAAAATAAGTCAAATAGTAATGAAGAAACAGATACTGTATGAACGCCACAGAAAATAAGGGAACATGCTTAATAATACAATAAATGAGCCAGTTGTTACCAAATAAGTAATTTATGGACTGGCGTAAAAAAAAACAATGTCAACTCGCTTTCCGAAAATATTATACAAGATCGACACAAATAAATTTTAGACCCAAGTAGAGCTGTACGAGATTGAAAAAGAATCCATTCTGTTAGAAAGACTAAGTACGTGGCGTGGCGATTTGGGATAGTGGCTACCTGGAGGTTTCCCTTGCCGCGATCCAGTGCACATTTGTAGGTGGACTTATTTCAGACGCAAACTTATTTGCGTGGATATGTTATTTTTTCAAATTAGCTGAGATATTTAAATCATATACTTTCTGGAAAACTACTCTATGCTGAGATTAGCATCAAACAATATTAATACTGCCAATTATTTACAGTGAAGATAACATCCGATAATTATCAGGCAAAAGGTCCAAAGCTAAATGACATAGGGGGTTGGATGGGAAGTAATAATTTATTGCAAATGAAATAAATTAATAATGTGTGCTTGTTTATAGTTAAACTCTTTATTTTATTATACAGGGTGTTCCACCTAAGAGGGATTCTTCTGTAACTCTGTAACTATAAAATTTAAAAGAAAATTGTTTTAATAAAAGTTGTCTGGAATCGTGGGCCATGTAAAGAAAATATTTTTAGCTTTACAGGGTGTTCCATTTCGCGTGGGCGCTACCTAACTTTTTTATTTTAAATGGAACACCCTGTATATTATTGCATTTTTGAATTCTTTGGTTAATATTCCGTGTTTGAAGGCGGGTACTACAAATTGACTTCACCTGGTATGATATGAAGGGATGGTAAAAGAGTTTGTTGCATTTTTATTTTAGTTTTCGACTTTATCGGTTTATGAGAAGGTGTTGGTAAAGTACATTTTTGTGGTAGTTATTTATTTGAGTGTTTAGTAGCAGTTATGTATTTTTACGTTTTAATTTTTAAGTGTTTGTATGATATTATGAAAAAGCATGAATCAAGAATGAGGTGATATGGTTAGAGCCTATGTTTTGTCCAGAGAAAACACAAGAAGATATCAGATGGATTAGTCCGTCAGTAAAATATTGATTAAGGAATCGTTGTAAGATTGGTTCAACAATTAGAAATTATGGGTATTTTGAACGCCAATATGCTAATGTTCGACGGGCACAAACACAGAGAATGAGAAATTTGGAACCAGAAATTATAAACGCCGTAGAAGATGATCCTGGAACCAGTATTCGATTATTAGCCACAAAATTTCAAGATAGGCAGATTATATACTTATTTTTGTATATTATTTCATTTATTGATTATGATTGATTTATTGATATTGATTATTACATGAGTTTTCGGTTATATTACTTGTTAAGTAGTGTTTCATAGTTTATATTATTTAAAAGAATTAAATTTACGCTTCTGGCGATTACCCACGCAACAAAAGTAGCGCGCAGATGGTGTGAAAATTTGCTATTTAATAGCCTTTCCTTTAAATTATGAAATTTGACAACAATGCATAGCCCCGTTCTCAATTATGCATGCGCTGAGACTAACGCGTGCCGTTGTTTGAAGTCACGGTCCGTAAAAAAGACGGTCGAGTAATAGACAGAAATTATGGGCGTGGCTTATCTCATACTACGTCACAAGATGTCTAACCTTTAGAATTCATGTTTGTTTACATGCGACTTCACCAGTAATTTTGCATTTTTCCAAGTATTTAAGTAAATCTTTTATAGTTGTTTGGGTATTTTGCAGTAATTAGTTAGTTATTGATAATAGTTTTTAATAAGTTGATAGTGTAGTGTTTAATATAAACCATTAATTTACCACGTAAAAATGCCAAGAGTGAGGTGTATAGTGTTGCAATTTGCAATAATAATTTTTATAGTGCTAAACAAGAAAATTTAAAAACTTTATTTAATGTGTTTCCTAAGGATAAAAACTTAGAAAGATATTGGTGGAACGGTGTAAAAGACACGATTTGTTTAATCATGTAACTGGACATATTTGTAGTACACATTTTGAAAACTCAAACTTTGAACGCGATCTTCAAGCAGAGCTATTAAGTTTATCATCAAGAAAAAGATTTTAAGAAAACAGGTTAAATGTTAAATTTCTAGTTTAACTGATTGTATTCACTTCAGAAGGACTAAATTTATTGTTATTGTTGTATAACAAATTGATGTGATTGTTAGAAAAGCGATTGGAAATTTTAAGTAGGTATCTATCGAAATGTGATTTTAATATTTTTGTAAACTTGACAATTTTTCTTAAAATTAAATGTTATGTCAAAAGTTCAGTGCGATTAACTTTTCCTCTTCTTTCTTTCCTTTTATTCCTCCATAGTCCATTTAACTCCGAACACCGAAAAAACTTCTTAAAAACTACTGTATAGGTTACTTGTAAAAACTTAGGAATTTCTTAATTCGGAACATCAACTGTAAAACTAGTTGGTAAGTACAAAAATAAATTATGTTGCAGCATATTATAAAGTACCTACTTTGGTAAGTTATTTGAAATTTAACTAAAGATAAAAGCAGATACAATAACATCATATAGAGAATTCAAGAGAATATTACGATAGGTCTAAATTGTTTATATATGCACTTCATTTCTTCATTTTATTAGAGTTTATGGATATTAATAGATATCTGTAATAAAATTAACACAAATTTTTAATTATGTAACCAAACGTCAAAAATGGTGACCGATCTGATGTGTATTCAAGATAATTTCACATTTCATCCTTTTATTTCCAAATTCCAATGAAAAGGTTCAGTTTGTATATAAAGGTAACATTTTAGACTCAAAATACCTGCTAATTAATCATAATCATAACAGATTAAATTTATTATTTTATGTTAAAAGGAGCGTGGTACAAGAAAAGTGACAATTTTAAATTTGCCTCTTATTTTCTTATGGGAAATGCAATGAGTTAGAAAGAGATGACGGTTGAACGAAGATAAACTGAGGTATTTCGTGACGTATTTGTTTTTTATTGGCTGATTGACTTATGCGGCGACCCTCTCTTTACGGACCGTGGTTTGAAGTCACACGAGTTTGTCTAGCGGCGGCGGCGGGGTGTAAAAATTACTCAAAAAAAGGTCAAAATAAGTATGAATAAGTTTTCACGACAGAGTATGAAAAGAATAAACTATTAGTACGTGTTTCTAAAGGTCAAAGGTAATTTCTGTTCAAAGTTATACCCTAATTTTACATTATACTATATTAATTCTTTTCAATTTGTCTCTGTGTGCTGGATGCTACTGTGTAAATCTACATATTTTAGTAACATCCTGTACATATAAACATTTTTCACTTTTAAATTTAATTTTGTCTTAGAACTCGCTGTGAATACTCTTCCATCAACTTAGCGGATGATTTAGCTAAAACCGTTAGATAACCAGGTTTTTAGCGCCGATCTGGCTCAAAACGCGTAGTAACGTGAAAAATAGCTCTCTTCCATTGTTGCATTAATCTTGTTTATCGCCAATCCCTAAGTGCTCAAGCAGAACGTCCATTAAAGAGAATAAGGGTGAAATAATCGGAACTACCAGTGCGAGCGCCTCTTTAGTGACTTGATGATTGATTCTAAAGCACCTAATAATAAACCGATCTTAATTTCATTCATCTAAATGCTCATTAAACCAGCGTTTATTTATTTGATCAAGTGCTGATATCTGCGGGGAGAACAGGGAACTGAATTATTATGTAGAAATCCCAACCTTTTAAATATGTTTCATGTGATTAATTACCTATTTATTATAGAGGGGGGGGGGGTTGGGCTACTTCTTCCATCACAGCGTTACTATTGGTAAGAAAATAAATGTCGCTTTGGGAATATTATGGAACTGATAAAGATGTGTATTTTCATGCATACAAAGTCCAATTGACACAAGAACTGAAGTCTACTGATCACGCAGAGCGAATAGTATTCGTTGAATGGATTATGGAACAAGTGGATGCTGATTTTTCGAACAACATTGTCTTCAGCGATGAGGCTCATTTTTATCTTGATGGTTTCGACAATATTGACGCATTTCGGGTTTTGAAAATCCACGAGCAACTGTTGAGAAACAAATGCATCTACAACGTGTCACTGTTTGGTGAAGATTTTGTGCTGGAGGCATCATCGGACTATCGAAAATGTGGCTGGTCACACAATAACAGTTAATGGTGATCGCTTTCGCGACATGATAATCCAGTTTCTTGAACCTAAGTTGCAAGATATGGAAGTAGACGGCATGTGGTTCCAACAAAATAGTACCACATGCCACACAAACAATTCAATTACTGCAAGTCATTTCCTGGTCGTGTAAGGTTTATGCCAACAAGCCGATAACCACCAGTGCCTTGAAGGAGGAAATTGAGTGTTGTATCAATGAAATTCAGTCGCATTTATGGAAAACTGTCATGGAAAATTTTTACAAAACAATGTGTATGTGCCAGCAAAGTCGTGGAGACCATTAAACGATATACTATTCTCTGCATTACCCTGTACTGTATACTTGATGAATCAATAAAATATTTACAATTCTTAATTAAAAACCTGTTTTCTATTAAAATTCTTGCGTGAATTTTGAAACACCCTGTACTTGTATCGATTTTGCTCCCAATATAAGTACAACTTAAAATTATATGAATATTAATATGAGAACAATAATTATACACGTTTTCACACGTGAATCATTCTATCCTGAAGATCTCAGTGAAAAAAAAAATAGTAAAATGGCAAGTGAGGTCCCAGAAATACACAGAGATACATATAATAGAGGTTACAATTTATGACAGTGATGAGAATCCTGATTTCGTGTTAACTGAAAATGATATTATGGAAAGTGCGGAAAAATAATACTTCATTTTCGAAGTCGGAGGGAAATCCGGGAAACAAACAAAGAGGGAAGAAAAGATGCGGAATGAAAATATGTGGGATAGAAATACATGCATGGCTTGTAAAATCAAGGAAAATAATATACTACCGTTTCTGGATCCGTAAAACTTGAGAAAATCTAGGACCATCGCACCTTGTGCATTCTGTAAAAAATGTTACGACCAATTCATTTTTTATTGAGCGGGACAAGATATTCAGTACATATTTTAATACCGGTAGAAATTACGTCCAAGATGCGTATTTAAGGTCGTTTGCAGTAACGGTAGAAAAAGAAGAAATTTGAAAAATGGGGAAAATAATGAGGAAACTCACATTAACTATCAACAACAAGATTCAGTAACTTTCGAAAGCAAGAAATAGTTTACATATTTATTTTATAAAGATTGGAACAAAAACTTTTCAGGTAGACAGAGAAGCATTTTGTAACTTGGAAACATGCTGCAAGCAGAAAAAGAGTGTAATTTATAAGTGAATATCTAACAAAAATTACAACTATTTGTCATGAGCATAAACATCAGACATCACATTGAACCTAATGAAATTTCTCAAAATATTATAGTAATTTTGACGAATACATTCAAAGTTTTCCCTGTCAACAATCACGTTATAGCAGAGCACTTTTAAAAGATATCTTTCTTCTGAGGTGAATGTTAGAAAAAAATTACTTACAAAAATAAGACTGAGGTCTATATACTATAAACATGCGAAATTAAAAAGTTTCTCCAACAGTTTCGTATGATTTTGATTATAGACGTATTGTAAGCAAATCATATAATTTGTGTTTTGGAAATCCCAAATTCGATACTTGCGGAAAATGCGACATTTTTAAGCTTTAACTAGAGGCAGCCAAAGACGATCAAGAAATAGGATCCATTGCAATTCAAAAAGAGCTGCCCTTACACAAAGCCGAAGTCTTTTATAGTGACAAAAGAGAAGACCGAATTATCTAGACAAGATAAAACTGTAGAAGCAGTATGCAAGGATTTTCTACAAAATCCTCCTTTTCTCGTTCTCGCTGTGGGCAACATATTTTATTTATTTACTTATTTATTTATTTACTTATAACTACTAGTGTTATTACACATATGTGTTTACACACGTCACAACTGGGAAATTATTCCACTAAGTACATCATATTAATATAAAATAATTATTGAAAAACATGTAATGAGTGTAAAAGACAGAACATAATAATATACAGACAAAAGTAAAATATCAAAATAACAATATCATATAGGGAATAATACAAGTAAATGATTTAAAATGAAATAAAATTTATATAAAGTGAAATAAAAAAGTAATACAATAAAAAAAGACCAATAAATTAAATATAGATAAAATCACTTGTTAAAAACTGTTCAATGTTATAAAAGGCGTTTTGTAAAAGATAATTTTTAATTTTGCTTATATTATAATTCAGATTTCTCACATGCAATGGGATAACATTAAAAAGATGTACACCAATGTAACCCGTTCCAGTTCTTGTTTTATTCAATCTCAAAAATTTACTGAAAGGTTATCCTTAGATCTAACATTATGAGTGTGAACTTCACTTCTAGTCTGAAAAATATTTACGTTATGTTTTATGTATAGTAAACATTGCACTATGTATGTACATTGATGGAACTGTTAGAATATTTAATTTAATAAACTGATTTTTGCAGTCATCTCTATAATTAAGACCTGAGATAATCCTAATTGCTTTTCTCTGCTGCGCGAACACATCCATAGCAGAAGTAGCATGACCTCACACAATAAGTGCATACGATATGTGAGAATGAATACAACCATAATATACTGTCACTAGAATATTCACTGAGATCTTACTTGCAAGGCTACGAAGTAAATACAAGTTCTTCGCTATTTTTTTGCAAATATAATTAGTATCATGTTCCCAAATCGATTTAGTATTCAGATAAACTCCCAAGAATTTAACAGCATCAGAGCTAGCCTCATACTCAATCTCTCGCAATGAAAATATCATGGTCTCGGACTTAGATATATTTAAGCAAAGCTTATTAGCAGTAAACCATTCATTAACAGTTCACTGAGTCTGAGGGATGGTATTAATTAAATCTAAGAGTATTTTACTTCTTACTGACAGACATGTGTCATCAACAAACAAAATTCCCAGAACATTATTATCCAACGAGTTAAGTAGGTTAAAAATAGTATGGGCCCGAGTATTGATCCCTGGGGTACTCCGTGTTTAACAGTTTTCAAGTCGGATTTTACATTATTGTAACTCATCAATTTATTCACTATTTTATGTATATATTACAGTTATGGATTTACAATCAATTTGTAATCAATGTGTATTTGTTTTTTAGACTGACTTCTGTAACTTGCAAACAAATTATAATCAGCAACTCTATTATATTTTTTCCACCTATAATGGAATATACTTTTTTCCTTAGCAGTTTCCTTGTATCAGTTGAAAACCAGATAGGAAATTTTCTACTTTTATGTTCAACTAAAGGAACATATTTCTCTATAATATTATTTAGGACATCATAAAAAATGAAAATAGCTCTATCAGTAGTAGTTTTATTGACAATAATTCCAAATTGACGACAATAAGTTCGGCATTCGGAAGTTATAATTACCTACTATAAAAATACATCATTACGATTATTTTCAATGCAGTTACTAACTTTGTTGAAGTGATTTAAATAGTTGCATAATGTAGCATAAGGTGGAATGTAAATACAGCATGATAAATATTTTCTTGCTGTTGCCTGGTAACAAAACCTTAGCAGACCATTTTGTAGAGACATCAGTGGAGGAAAATTTATTAGATACCGACACGAAAACACCACCACTATCACTTTTATCACTGTTGCAATCACAACTGTCCTTCCTATAGATATTGTAGACTGACGTGTCAATAATTTCCTTACTATGTATGTATATTAGGTTTAAGCCATGTCTTAGTGACACAAAGTACATATGTCAAAATCTGCATTTAAAGAAGAAAGATAAAATTCTTTGGTTTTAGAACGTAAACTTCTACAGTTTTGATAATAAATCGACAAGGACTCCATAACTAATTTAGCCTTATTATAATGTGATACTAAAAGCGCCTAAACTAATTACCAAGTCTTCTAAGGTGTGCCTCAGATGTAACATGAATAACCTTACTCGTACTATTTCTATGAATAAGTATTTTGCAGTCCCGAGTCCAACAAAAAAAGAAATCATGATTTTTACAAAATGTTCTTGCTTCATAGAAAAGTGGATTTAGGGGCAATAATGATCCAAGTGAAACGCATAACATTTTTTTTTCTTTTTTCAGTATCAACTTAATTTTTTATATGCAGCAAATATGAAGATTTAACAAGTATTGCTAGATTGAAATAGATTTTTAAAAACTATCGTTTACGAATGGCGCAAACACCATCAAATAGTTCTTAGTTCTCTTAGTTTCTTAAATACTACAATTTTTAACGTAGATCGTTATTGCTCCAGTACTTAGATCCTTTCAATTTAACTTATTTGATTAAGGTTTGTTTGACTCAACCGTTAATTTTGACATCAGGAATCTTCTATTGAGCTGAGTTCCAGTCTCGTTAAAATTCTCTGTAAAAAAAACTTATGTATCTGCTATATACTCCATACCCCAGTTTAATTTTTCTATATTTCAGGTCACGTCGCCAACGGTGGTATCGTCACAGTCCGAAACGGCACCTGCCTTCCAACCACTGCGATCACCCCCACCAACTCCTCCAGTTCCCAGAACCGAACGTCCAGGAAGTATGATCACGACTACACCGTCCTCTCCGGCATGTGCATCGGCTGGGGCCACGGTTGGGGTTGGGGGCAGACCACTTGTGCCGCCCAGACGGTCTGCCACGAACCCGCCGCCCTCACTTCTTCAGTTTACTGCCACTCCGGCGATGACTATGGGGCGGGAGGGTACGATGAGTGCGACTGGAGCGCTTTCGGAGATTTCAGCTTTTAAAGTGGCTAGGTGGGAGGTTTAGATTACCTCCAGGTCTATGTGTCACGCGTTCAACCTGATTTGATCCTGTGTGACCGTCGGTTTAAAGCTCAGAAACTAAAAATCCATACTCTGTTTTAAGCTTCTAAATTCCTTTAAAATTTCTAAAAAACATTAAAATATATATATAAAGCAAGTGGTGGATGATCAACATTTATAAATAATAATATAGCACACTACAGAATAGCACAGTGCAGAACTATTTTCGATGTAAGGCTGGCTTTACTTCAAGAGTATTAATTGAAGATGACCACAGTAACTTTGTGCAGAAATATAACAATACTTTACATATTTCTTTAAGGACTCTTGCTTTATGTAACAACATAAATAGAATCGTGCCCACAAATGCTTCTTTGTTAAGATAAAGAGTCTTAAAATATAAAGAAAACATACCTTCTACATTAAATATTTAAAAAAAATAAGGATTTTATATTTGTGCTTACTTTTGTTCTACACGTTTTACTTTTCAAGATTTCAGTACCTAAAAATGCCAGAAATTTGACTATTTCTCAGCCAGGGATACGGTCCGTATTTCTGCCAAAATAGTTAAAATTGTACATTGGAATGTTACACACATAAAAATCGTGTCATATAATAAAACTACCCAGTGCGGCAGCTGTAAGAATTTTTATGTATTTGACTTTAGTAGATTATGCTTTTTCATTAGCTTTTAACACTGTCTATTTGAAATAAGAAGCGTTTACGGATACACATTTATAAGAACCTGTTTTTGTTAAAGGCATCGTACAATTATTTATTAACAACTGAAATATTGAATTTTGAGGGAATCCTTTAATTGCAATCTGTATAGCAAATTTGTTGTTATGTCATGCTATTTATCAGTAACTAAATTTAAAATTGGTTTTCCAGAATTTTCAAAAAAAATTAATAGGTACAGAAAGAGCGAGTCTGATTTAGAGACCTAATTTAATTTGTAGCAAACAAAATTTAACGTGACATTTTCAATATCCTATACGCGGTCGGCGATTTGTTTTTTTATTCTCTGAGCTTTACACCCACGAGTCGCATAGGTACCAGTATTATAAAGATGTTTCTTTGTCAGAGCTCAAATTTACGACGGGTAACATTAAGAAAAATGGTCGTTTTTACGCCGCACGTAAAAAACATCTTATTAAAATGTTTAGCACATATGTTGTGAATTGTACTGATTATAACTTTGGTGTAACATACTAACTAGTAGATATGGATAACGTAACAAAAAATAGCAGTGGATTAATTCAGAAAATCTATATTTAATAAATTCTTAGTGATTAGAATGATTTAATCTTATGAGAAAGCTTGGCAGTGACAAAATTAAAGTGTAGTTACGGAAATAAGGGGCTGGGATCAATTTATCATCGACCTTGACGTGAAGTCACTTTTAACTGTGCTACCAAGATATGGCAGAATGGCAGAAGTTTGTTCGAACTGCTACAATAACGTAAAAGTTTGCTCTGTCAAGTTAATGTTAATAACTTAAGATATGAATACAGGTCGAAGTTTCTGAAATTCTCGACAGTTTATGTAACTTTGGGTCCCTCAGCAAGTAAAAAATCAGTTCGTAGATACTTTTTCGTTACAATTACGCGATCAACAATAAATACTTCTCCACTACTCTTTCCAAAATTGTCTAGTATTGTTGGGAACCTGTCTCGCCTTTATAATTAAAAATACAAGCTGATCTAAACTGCTCTAATAAGTTAATAAACTGTAACTCCATTATCTGTAGTCCCATCGAAAAAATTCTTGAATCTTGATCGTTTGTGCAATTTTAACAAACGTTTTCGATATAACATCAACTTTATTTTTCTAACGGACATCATATTGAATTTTACAGATTGATTGTATTAAGTATGTACATAATACAAAGATGAAAGGTAGCACAAAAAAAAAATTATTTCATAATTGATTAGTGGTCATGAAACTATGATTTTCGTTACAAAAAAATAAGCTGTAGGTCATCAAGGATTTAGAAAGATATGGTATTTTAATATCAAACAAATGATACAATGCTCTACGAAATTCTTTGTTCTAATGGTATCAGATCCGGTGACCCTCGAACCATATTTTTGGCAGTTTTGAATACGCTGTAGTAAATTTCATTCAATTCCGTCAGCGCATTATGAAGATATGGCAGAAAATATATATTATTTTGTAAACTTTAACACCTTGTAACTCGAATACCGAGTCCTGCAGGAAAAAAGTTTATAGAGCAGACTCTACTTATTTTTTTTGGTAATGAAGTCCTGCAATTTATGTATTTAAAGTGAAATCACCATGTATACAAGAAAGTAAATGTACGACTACTATTTATTAAATGAAGAAAAAGAAAATGATAATGGTACTAGTGTCTATTATAATCCAAATTTAAAATAATTGATACAGAACTAAAACAAATACAATTGCTATTACAAATATTCAAAACTGAAATACAGAATTCAATACATGTATTTTGTAATCATTTTTTTTGTGGCGTTAAAAATAAAAAATTAATAAACAATCTCTTGTGCTAAAGGAATCAGTCACATTGTTGAATTTATGAACCAGAAATATATGATACTGAGAAAAGTGTATAACTATTCGCTATTTCAAAATACATATAATACAAAACAAGTTAAAAGTTTGGACCGCTTATTCTGTTTTTGATGTCAAAATTTTAGTTGCTGAAATTTGACAGTTTGTTTTGTTTTATTTATGGCTCAAGGAGTATTTAAAATAAATAAAATTTGTATTTCCTTTGGAACAATTAATAAATAAAATTTGCATAGCACATATTATCGGAAAATATCAGCAAGTCGTTGCACTGAACAAAGTTGTATATAATCGTTAGTCAAATGACTAAGGAATTCGCTGGCTATTACCAATCTGCACTTATCGTTGGAACAAGTAAAAACTAATAATATTAAATCAAAAAGCTCTGCCGAGTTAGATATACGTAATTGCAATCAGATTAAATTTTTTAATAATTATTTAGTAATTATTAATTTATCTCGGTCTGAATATAGGCGTGTAAGTACTTATGTCATTTGTCATTCAAGTTTGAAGCTTTTTATTGTCCACTTGTGTACAAAAATATTGCATTATATGTTCTGACATCCCGTTTTTTGTTAAAAAAATGATATACTGGAAAAATAAACATTCTAGATTTATATTATAATTATAGCGTCAATTGAAACAGCTGTAAGCTACTGGAAGCAAAAGAGTATTTGTAAACATTATTCCATAAACGCACCGTTTTCCAGATTTAGGATGTCAAAAAAAGAAATTAGATATTTAAATTTTTCAGGCCTACGTCTGAGTAACTGACATATCCGTTCGAAAATGCCCGGAGTGTTGCGGATCGTATCGCCAGACCTAGGTTGGAGACCTGCATTACCCTAGGAGGAGGCAATTTTCAATAACTGTTGTGATTTTTGTTTTATTTATTTGCTTAGTTTTGAAATACATATTTTTTTTCACGTTGCCACTTTCTTTCATGTCTTCCATCATAAAACGGCATTTATCTTGAAAATGGATCGCGTTAGAACTTTTGACGATGGGTACTTCTTTGTGTAGAAAGCATTGGCGGTTTAGAATATGCTTTCAAAATGTCAATTTTCTCAGAGTCGTAAAAATTAGGGGCAAAATAACCTCACGCAATCCTAAAATCCCCGCCACTGTGATATGAATAAAAATTGAATAAACGCTCAAAAGTAGCTAATGTTAATGATAATACGTGTACAAAATTTGAATTCTGTATCTCAAACTGTTTCCGAGATATCGTCAAAAAACAGAACAATTTTTTTTTGACACCCTATATCTCCAAAAAGGTGCGTTTGTGGAGCCATGGATTAGCGACTTTACCGTTTATCAATACCGTTTAATGCAAAGTATGAGAAAAATACTGAAAAATTGTACTTATATGAAAATTTCATTTTGCATCCTTCCACGTGTCTAGGCGGTATCCAAAAGAAAATATTCTGTTATTTTCTCGAAAACTTTTGGTTAAACGAATAATCTATCTAACAAAATGGTTCAATAATATTTTCAATCTGACTGCAGTTGCAAGTAATTTAAAAAAAATCGATGTCACAGTTTACTAAATAAAATCCAAACGAATAGGAATTCAGTTGTTTCTTCAGTTAACTTCTTTGCCAACTTACATGTTGCTGTATCTGTAATAGTTTCCTAGATGGCTATCGTGACAATTAAATTTAATTCAGTCTGGAATTATTGCCTAATTTGGAGGTATTGAAGAGCATTCAAGATTAAATCTTCTACTAACCTATACGTTTCTCTCAACTGAGCTTATGGACGTTAGACGTGAATTAATCCACCGAAATATGTGTAGACTGAATCATATTTATAAATGTTTAGAGTACATTGTATATTTTCACTGCCACCTAGATTTATAGTATATCTTATAGGGCAGGCAGGGGAAAATACCCTTGGAAACCAGCCTTCACTGTAAAATAATATTCAAGCACTAAAAATAATCTAAAGTTTTGAATCCTTCCATTGCCTGCCCGATCTTAGAATGTATGGTAAATATATACTAGGCCAAAATAAAAAGTTAGAACCTAGCTTGATATGTGTAAAGCGCTGAAAATGAAATAATTGCTATACTGTTTACATTGTACGTTATTATCCAAGACGTTTAATGAAATGTAAGTCAAAACTCCAACCCTATTAGAATAGAAGAAATAGTTTAAGTGCATCGGTAAATACTGTCAAATAAGAATTTTGTGTTAACATAAAAAAAATCGAAAATAGTTTATTTTCTAATACGGCAATTGGGACCAAAGAAAACATATATTGTTAAGAAAAAGTTTTCACACGTCACGTCACCATATCAAAATTAGTTTTCCATCTTTTAATTAATATACATAGTTATAAATTCCCTGAAACTCTGTCATACGGATAATAACTCCATTGGTCAAAAAGCTGTTAAACGTGTTAAAAATGTTTAAAAAATATTCTAAACGGTTATAGTGGTATAAGAATGTATAGCCTTGGACAGCAATACATGTGGCAATACCAACAAAAATGTTCATTTTACATGGAAGTAACAATCTGGGTGGTTCAAAATTTATCCACACTCACGATTGTGCTAAGACTTTTGCCCAGAAGTGATTAAAAATAAAACAAATTTAGATTAGATTTATAAATATACACTACTAACATCTTTGTTGAATGTTAACTGCACCTATGTGTTAATTTATACAAGGGACTTTAAAATTTCCCACTCACATATTTTAACCATATCAGATATGTTTTTCAACACAACTTATTTTTAAGGTGAGTAGAATTGTTACAGGGGAATTAGAAAGAGTAAAGTCAGTAAAAGATATCGGTAAATATTTTGAAAGTACTTGTCATGCAACTATCCTTTTGTCACAATACAGAAAAAAGAGTGAATTTATAATAGAAGAATTTTGACTTTCTGTATTTTTAGATTAGTTAGACTTTATTATTAGTGCCAAAGACATAGATAACATATATTGTGCCAAACTATATAAAATATAGACTTGTAAGTTAAGAATATAACGATATAAATTTTATTAATCGATCAGATTTGATTCTGTCTCTTCTAAAAGATTCTTATTTCGCAGTATTTTCTAACCATTTCTCAATGTATGTTTGTGTGGCCTGTTAAATCCATTTTTTGGCATTTTCATAAGTTTATTTCATCTGCTAAAAACGGCAATGCCTGCGTTTTATATTTGTGAATCGATTTAATATTTCAAATTTACTGTTCTTATTACAAAATATTGTTTTCTTGCTGTCCTATTGACAAAAATCGCTAGGTTATAAACTCATGTTTGACTTAATACCTGAATTTTCAATCTTTAGTTAGGCTTTTTTTATGATTAATGAAATCATTCCATGAATTACATTTCTTACCTAAAAAGTTGTTTAGATTTGTGATAAGAATGGTGAAAATTTATAAACAAGAGTATTTACTGCGACTTGAAATTTTTAAATATTATTTTCGTCCTGCTGAATATTTGTATCAGTTGGACTTAAGCTATTTTATTGAATGGATATAATAATTGCAATAAATACCCTGTATAACAGCTTTTAAGATAGGTACAGTCCGATGTTGATATAGAATTCCAAGAAGACCACTGCGTCATTTTCTAGGAATTAACCGCATTCGACACCCGAGATAGAAAGACATTGCAATACATACTGCGTTTTGCAGTTACGAAGTCGTATTTCTTCGATTGTTTTCTTGGAATTCTATCTCGACAAATATCGTACGGATTGTACAACACGTTGCATTAGAACAATGCTATTAATTCTATATTTACAATTATTTAACTCGTAAAACGTAGCATAATGTTCAAATACTGTCAACAGTGCCATCATTATTACTTTATATAGAGTTCAATCAAAAGTTGAATAGCAAAATTATCCAATGTAAACAAAGTTACTGTTGTTCTTTGTTTAATTAACTTCGGTTTTCCTTAGTTGAAAAGGGAAAAGTAACACCGCCTTGGGATGCTGTCTCATGAGATGTTTCCCAAAGATGATGTACAATAGACTAATGGGATTAAGTAAATAATTGTTTGAAGTTAGTCTTCTGTGATACTTTGAGCGAGTGGAGGTGCGAAACTTTTCCTATTAATTATTTGAAAACAAGCCAACCCACGATTTACATTTTGACGAGATTTTTGCGTCGAGTATTAAAATTGATTATTTTTGCCCTGCCAGCGGAGGAAAGATTCGAAAGTTACTTCACATCGAGATGTGAATTGCAGGGGGCTAAAATGTTTGGAAAAGACAGATTATAAATATGTATTTCATAAAAAAATAAAGGGAAAATGAGAAAAAATATTAATCGAGACAACAAAAAGAAGTAAGTATACTTATTTAACATACATATAGTGATTGGAATCATGTTCCAAGCCATATCACCAAGGTCATTTGAAGGTAAAAGGCGTATTTTATAGGTTAAATACTGTATATTCATAAGACAAGTTTTGAATTCATCAAAAATTATTACGAAACGATGAGTATCAGCCAGCTGCGACTCTACGTTCTTACCTCAACATAACCTCCATGCTTTTAGATCATTTCAATGTCAGAAGCCTATTTTACACGTTAAATGCTGTATATTCGTAGCATAAAACTAAAAAATTATAAGGAAACGATATGATATACCCGACCAGTGAAGGCAAGGATATTTTACCCGACCAGTGAAAGCAAGGATAATATACTGCTTTCCGTATAATTTTTTAGTTTTGTGCTACGAATATACAGCATTTAACGTGTAAAATAGGCTTCTGACATTCAAATGACCTTGAAGCATGGAGGTTATGTTGAGGTAAGAACGTAGAGTGGCAGCTGGCTGATACTCATATCGTTTCATAATAATTTTTGAAGAATTCAAACCTTTTCTTATGAATATACAGTATTTAGCCTATAAAATACGCCTTTGACCTTCAAATGACCTTGGTGATATTTCTTGAAGTCACAAAGATAATAAGAACTCAGAAAAAACTTTGAACAATTTTTCGTGAGCATTGTATGGTCCAAAATGTCTGTGAAGTTATTTTAAAAACGTATTTTATGCACAACAGGCTGGGTGTCTCACGAATTCGAATTTTATCAAGGTCAAAAAGTCACAAATTAAATTTATCGCACCCATAGGTCATTTTTCAAGGTATAACGAACATGCAAAAAATTTTCATGAAAATCGGTTTAGTCTTGTACTGTCGGCAGAATTTTGTCCAAATGGGCACACTGTGCGCCATCTATACAGAAAGAATTGAACTAACAATTCTAACTACAATTTGAAGCTATTTGAAGCACCTAACAATCCCAGTTTCCGGAACTAAAATAAATTTCTTCATATCGAAGATATTGACAGCTACACCAGGAAAATTAGCGAAAATAAAAGAGAAACTCGAAAAAAGTCGTATCCGCTAGATTATTGTAAAATTGTCTAAAGGAACATAATACAAGACATCTCTCGTCTCGTGAGTCAAAAACTTTTATTAGCTAACTTTTCTATTTAAACAAATAAGTGAGGAAAACAGTTTTTTCACTTTGCAGGGAAAACCATCAATTTTAGCGAAAAGTGACTC
>NW_019416793.1:386941-397149 GCF_000390285.2 Anoplophora glabripennis
ACAAAACCCTCAACTTGTCATAGGTTTTATAAAATTTTAACAATAAATGCGATAGTTATAAACAAATGAAAAAATGGGCACTTTTCTTGTCTTTTTGCAATAACTTTTTTGTTTATTAACCGATTTTAATTTAACCAGTCTCATTTTGTAGATAATTTTACTCCCTATAAGCTGTCTGAGAGTCACTTTTCGCTAAAATTGATGGTTTTCCCTGCAAAGTGAAAAAACTGTTTTCCTCACTTATTTGTTTAAATAGAAAAGTTAGCTAATAAAAGTTTTTGACTCACGAGACGAGAGATGTCTTGTATTATGTTCCTTTAGATAATTTTACAATAATCTAGCGGATTGGACTTTTTTCGAGTAAAAATTTAATTTGCTTGGTCTAAGCGGGAGTGTTGAATGGCACACCCTGTATACCCAGTACATAATTATTATTCATAATTTCATTTTCAACTTTGTTCTATAACATTTTATTAGTTTTTGATATTTGTGAGAATTTTTATAAATGTTAGGTATATACTTGGTACTAATTTTTGTATTCACAATTTTGTTCCTAAAACTTCGTTGTTCATCTTCTTTGATTGTGTGTGTTTAATTCCAGAAGTAAATCTAAAAAGGTAACAACATACTTTTTATGTAATCATGACGGCAGCTCAACAAAAAATTATTACATCTTATTTTAAAATTTATTAAACGAGTAGGAATAACCTAACTACGTATTTCAGTATTCACTAAGCTCTAACATTTCGCATCCATTCTTGAAATTGATGTGCTCTATTAATAATAATGATGGCAAGTTTAGTCACAATAAGAAATTGTAAATTACCTCGTAAGTGAATTTCAGAGAAGACGCTTTCAGACGAATCCATTTTGTAAAACTCGTACTGCAAACATTCAACGTCAAATGTAATTTTAAACTTTTTTATAATCTATTATTGCGAAGTTTCAGCGGAAAAATGAAGGAAGGGAAATGAGAGAAGAAGCCGGTTTTGTTGGCTTCGTCCGCGGTGGTGTTTTACTAAATTGACTGTCGAAGGCAAGGCTGACTAATATTGATCTGCTGTCTGCTGCGACAAAATATCTAACATTAAACTTGGTTTCGGTTTTAAAGCTTTAGAAACTTCGTTAACTGAATTAGAATGCCATGAATAATGTGTTTAATGACCGCCAATTTAATTTTTGTGAAACGTACTAGTTCTCCATCACAATGTACTTTGCTGTATACCTTTGCTTATTCGATCACCCAGAACTATTCAAAGTTCTATCTTCAATATTTTTTTCTCATATAACTTAAGAAAAGTAAAGTATGCTCGTCTCTAGTTTCTATGACATATTTTTTATGCAACATTTAAATTTGTTAATAACTTAAAAGAACAGTGGAAAAACCGTTTTAACCTCTTTTTATAGAAACATACAATGTGTCCCAAATTTGAGTTGCATATAATTGAATAGGTATATTAATATTTCTCATTGATTTTTGAAGAAGGTGATAAGATATTTTTTACTATGCGTCAATTTCCCTCTTCTTTTCACCCATAAATCATTTATTTAAAACAATACCCTCTTCTAAGTCACCAAATAGCGAAAAAAAACCAGCGTCTTTGCCCTCGTAAAATTATTTTGAAATGGCGCTAGTGTTACAGTTAAAAAAAGTATAGTTACTTAATAATATAGTAATTATGACGACCCTGCGACTTTTATTTTTTAAAATTATTAAAAAAACAAAAATCCTCCAAAGTTATATTATAGTAAAACGTTGCGAGAAAAAAGTGCACCTCCTAAGTTTTTCAAACGTTTAAAAAGTATAAGTCCTATGTCAGTTTTGAGATCATATTTCGATTTTACCTAAATGTACTCATAATTTTCCGATTTGATCACCTCTCTCTCCCTCTCTCTGTTAGAAAGAAATACCAATATAGGCAGTTCTAGTTTTGGACACAATGAAATTTATTGAAATAAATTTACTTTTTTTTCCTATAAACGGGCAAACTATTTTATTTTAATATAAATTTATTATATTTTAGATATAAAAATACATTCAAAAAGTTGGAGAAGATAAAATTAATAAATTTATTTAGTATACAGTGCGATGCATGAATACATGGCATTCAATAAATTGGTTTGCTTAAATAAAACATCTTATATACAAGGTGTCCCGTTCATGTTTCAAAAAAACTTGTGTGCAAGTTCCTCATGGAAAAATAATAGGGGTAGTTCATGTAAAGTTTTTTTCTTAGACGTCCTGTTTTCGAGATAGAGTGTGTTGAAGTTGTTACTTTCCAAATTGTTTTCCTTAATTATCTTTAAATCGGTTAAAGATAAAAATGTCAAAATTTGTAAACGAGTAAACATCAACTGTGCGTTAAGAATAATGTGCAAACGGTTTCTTTCTGAAAAGCAGTGTCACCGATACAAGTAATTGGAGGGGTACAATACAAAAAAAAGATGTTAAAAGTCAAAATTTATTACATTTTTAAATGGTTCTGTAAACTCTAAAGCATACTACGAAAAAAGGTATACTATACTGTTGGTAGCTAAATGTCTTCAGCTCATTCAATGGTAAGGTCCTCTTTCAATTGAATATTTTGTTATTGTACTTGTGCCGCTTTATGCGAACAAAAAAAAATGCAACTTCATTTTTCTTCAAAATGGTACATGTTACCGAATTTCAACAAGTATACCTTTTTTTTGTAATATACTTTAAAGTTTACAGAACCGTTTAGAAATGTAATAAATTTTGACTTTTAACATTTTTTTTTTTTCGATTGTACCCCTCCAATTGCCTGTATCGGCGACACTGCTTTTCAGAGAGAAACCGTTTGCACATTATTCTTAACGCACAGTTGATGTTTACTCGTGTACAAATTTTGACATTTTTATCTTTAGCCGATTAAAATATAATTAAGGAAAACCATTTGGAAAGTAACAACTTCATCACACTGTATCTCGAAAATAGGGCGTCTAAGAAAAAAACTTTATATGGACTACCCCTATATTTTCCCATGAGGAACTTGCACACAAGTTTTTTTGAAACATAAACGGGGCACCCTGTATATTTACATCTAAATTTTGCGGAAAATATAGTCTGCTGAAACTTATAGAAATTCTCAAATATTGTTTGAACCAAAATATTTAACATTGGGAGAAATAAAGCGTAGCCAACTGCTTTACCTGCATCTTTACAAATTTCAAATGATATTTTCTCTGATTTTCCAAATGGATTACACTACACCTTTTTTTGTTTTCTTTAATCTTTATTAAGGTACCTATCTAGATTTAATTTCAAATAATTTATAAAACAGTGAAATATTTCTGAAATTAGTGGAAATGACTATAGTTATGCTCTAACAGAGAATAGAAAGATGTTCAAAATGAAAGCAAAGGTTGCTTAAAAAGTCAGAGAAAATATCGTTTATAGACAGTTATGCTTAATGTTTTCAGGCCACTCTGTATTTTTGTTCAGTTCAGAGATAGCTTTTAGGCACCTTCTGAAGATGAGAGCTAAACTTTAAGAAAACAAAAAAGAACGGAAATATCTACCTATATTTACTGTATTTACAATATACGTGGCATTTAATTCATTTTTATCAACTTGCTTACTTAAGTCAAGTTTAATAAAAACTTTACTTTTCTTAACCATAGTCAGAGCAGGTAGTCTTCAGATAAGTAAAAATAGCTATCAATTTCATTAATGTAAAGAAAATCTTATGTCGCAGATAATGATTGATGACTGCGAAAACCGCTGAACTTTGTCAACCTTTAAGTAAGACTAAACGTGTTTCTCCTCTAGGTCGTAAGCTTTGTACTGGCTGTTTTGTATCAATTTGTATTTAACATTAACAACAGCATCTTTGTAATGTGGTCCTACATAAACTATGTATAGTTTTTATAGAATACATCTAGCCTAAGTATATGATAGTATTTAAATTGACACTAAAACCGTTTTCGTTTTTGCCATAATGTCACTTTTCTCAATTATTTTGAAATCAAACATAAAATGGCATCAACCGACAATCGTCCTACATCTTCATAGTCCAAAATTATAGCGAAATCGATACTGTCAATGTGTTATATGTATCTAGTAGATTTAATGTTTAAACATGTGTATAGAGGCTAAGTACCTAATATAAGATCATTGTGATACCTGTACTTATATACCCTACAATAAAATAAATAGTAAATAGAATTATTTTAATTTTTTGGCTAGAAAATAAAGTTAAGACGAAAAATTCTTGTTATATTCAGACAGTGGATTTAACCAAAGAAAATAGATCTTGAATTTGTATAAAAGCAATAGGCAAACAACTCTACGAATAGCTTAAAATAAAATAACGTCTGTCCCAAATTAATGCAGTTTTCTAAGTATTTCTGCGCCTAATCATGTCTATAAATTACCAACTTGTGCGTATATAAATCCTTCCCTAACTAATTCTAACTAATTCTGTAGAAAGTGATGCTGTTTTTGTCAAAGATTCCATGCACAGTAGTTTAAACTTTTTACTGATAGTCAGGACGATATACAACAATATATTCTGGGTTGCCTAGTTTATGCGACATTTAATAAACATTTTATTTCTATCAAATTATCTTTTTAACTTTATAAGTTATTTTAGAATCATTTTGAGTTTTGTTTTATCTTCATAAGAAAAATCAGTTTAACACTTACTTTAGATAATATATTCTAAATTCATTTTTTTTAATGAAAATTGATTACAATTTTAAAATACCTTATAGTACTCAAATAATAATCTGAATAAAAATGGAGGTACGGCGAATTAGTAGTCAGCTGACGAGATTCAGCACCGGATCGGAAGTGAGATATACTCGTAAATAGGATTTTTCATACTTTGAAGATGTGGTGAAGAATTAAAAAAAACATGTTATTTTTATATTTTCTAAACTTATTTACAAATAAAGTTTTGTATTGTTTTTTCTTCAGTTAACGATTTACAAAAAGGAAAGACAAACAAGAAGTTAATATGACATGTTCCATCAAGCTTGTCTAACACACACTTGAATTAAAAAAAAAAATCGAAACTGCTGTGCAACTCTTAAATATCAAAAAATAGCAAAAGATGTTTTTAATTATCATTTTAACTATTTAGGGTTTTGATTACTGTACGCATCTCTACAGTTCGAATATCTGTGTTAAGTTTGTTGAAACTTTGTGATCTTGTATTCCATTGAGGAAATATTTTTGAAAAAATGTTCATATGAAAAACCTTATTTATTTTCAAAATTACTTACTAATCTATCCTTCATAGTCTAAAAATTAGTTAATTTCCTGGATTCATTTTTCTGATTGACTGATTGTTATTTTTTTAAGTCTGACATTTTTACCATATGAATGCTCATATTATATCAAAGAATTTAAAGCAATAACATTTTATTGAATGTTTCCAAAACAGTATTACAAATATTTCTGAGATACAAACCAAAGTTGTGTTTTTTTTAATGTAACACCCTGTATATTGTTTGTATATTAGAATGCTTTTCTTAAGAATTACAACGATATGCAATTCTCCAACAACATTCAATTGTGACAAAAATACGGGACTTATTCTTCTCATCAAAGTTAAACAAAAGAAAAACAGGAGTAATATTTTCTAAAACAACGCCTAGGGGCTCTATGATCCTTTAAAGATTGGACATGACACATTTTTGCTAGAAATTCAAACACAAACCAAAAATTTATGCAGTGCAGTTTTCTCAAAGGCTTCTTTATGTAAAAGACCAAAATCTAATCAGTGACATCAAAATTAAGAATAAAACTTATACACCTACTTCTTGTTTTTTCGTAGGGTGCGTCATTCGCTAATCGTAAAAGCTCCAAACTTTTATAAAGTTGGGATATTTTAGCACCGGACCACAGGTGGACACCATAATTTAGTTTTGTACAGATTAGCATTTATCTGAACGAAAAGTAGCAGGCAATAGTAGTATATTTAACCTTTCTATAATTATTATACAGGGTATCCCAACGAAAATTTGACCCCCCCCCCCTATAATTGGAAAACCGAATAATATTTCAAAATTCGTCGAGACCCGTCGATTTTTNTACAATTTCCCGTGAATTGCATTGAAAAATGTGGAAAATTAACGACTCACGAGCCCTTTAAAGAGAAGGTACTCGCTAAGTAAACTGTCCGGCGGCCGGCGGCGTAGTGGTGGGGGAAGTACGCGCTGTAAATTTTGCAATATCTCGGCTTCTATTCATCGTAGAAACTTATGTTTTTTTTTAACAGGGGTATCTCGACGAAAAAATAACAGTGGGCATATTTACGAATTCGTAGAATAGCCCTGAACCCCAGAAAAAAATGCATCTTTTATAATTAATTTTTTTTAATTTACAAAAATGTCACAAAAATTATTGTTAAACGAAATATTAATTAAAATTTCAATTTCGGAATTATTTTACCATTATTAAATAAATAAATGAAGCTATCGTTCATTTAAAAAGTTATTTGTTTTACATATTAAGGCAAAGTAAACTAGTTTTTTCAATATTTTGGTAGCTATTAATTACGATTTAAATGTAAAATTAAAGTAAAAATCCATAAATTATTTTCAAATTATTATTTCTCATAAAAATAGAAAAAATTTTAAATTTTAAATTGTATTATATTGCATTATTTATATCTATTATTGAAAATGGTTGTGATTAATATTTTTTGAATTAATTTTGATTATGTTTATAAAATCAGTAATAATATAATTTATTATAGTAATAAATATAATAAAAAAAACTTGATATATTAAAATTTCAGGAAGTTAAAATTGTAATTTTATCGACCGCGTTATTTTTAATATTTTTTAATTTTGAGAATTTTCGCAATAAATTCAAATACTTTTTATTCTTTTTAAAATCTGTTAACAATAAATAATAATTTGAAAATAATTTCTGAATTTTTACTTTAATTTTACATTTAAATCGCAATTAAATAGATAACAAAATATTGAAAAAACAAGTAATATGTAAAAGAAATCACTTTTTAAATGAACGATAGCTTCATTTATTTATTTAATAATAGTAAAATAATACCGAAATTGAAATTCTAATTAATATTTCGTTTAACAATAATTTTTGTGCCATTTTTGTAAATTAAAAAAAATTAATTATAAAAGATACATTCTTTCTGGAGTTCAGGGCTATTCTACGAATTCGTAAATATGCCCATTGTTATTTTTTCGTCGAGCTACCCCAGTTTAAAAAAAAAATAAATTTCTACGATGAATAGAAGCCGAGATATTGCAAAATTTACAGCGCGCACTTCCTCCACCACCACGCCGCCGGCCGCCAGACAGTTTACTTAACGAGTACCTTCTCTTTAAAGGGCTCGTGAGTCGTTAATTTTCCACATTTTTCAATGCAATTCACGGGAAATCGTAGCTTACGTCGTAAACTTTATTTTGCGAAAAATTCAAGTCTTAATATTTATAAACAATTGCGCTACGATTTTTTTTAAAAAATTCTTATCTTGGCTCCTGTTGGTCGTAGAGGGTACTTTTTTTATTTAAAAACTGTATTTTTTTGCCAGCTATCCATTGCATCTATTTTCAGTGAGATAGCATAAATAGCAACAATGTTATTCAAACTGTTTATAAGCGAAAAACGCACGGTTTTTTAATGCACAATTTGAGAATGTTAATGTCAAAAAAATCCTCAACTTGTCATAGGTTTTATAAAATTTTAACAATAAATGCGATAGTTATAAACAAATGAAAGAATGGGTACTTTTCTTGTTTTTTTGCAATAACTTTTTTGTTTATTAACCGATTTTAATTTAACCAGTCTCATTTTGTAGATAATTTTACTCCCTACAGCTTGTCGGAGAGTCACTTTTCGCTAAAATTGATGGTTTTCCCTGCAAAGTGAATAAACTGTTTTCCTCACTTATTTGTTTAAATAGAAAAGTTAGCTAATAAAAGTTTTTGACTCACGAGACGAGAGATGTCTTGTATTATGTTCCTTTAGATAATTTTACAATAATCTAGCGGATTGGACTTTTTTCGAGTAAAAATTTAATTTGCTTGGTCTAAGCGGGAGTGTTGAATGGCACACCCTGTATACCCAGTACATAATTATTATTCATAATTTCATTTTCAACTTTGTTCTATAACATTTTATTAGTTTTTGATATTTGTGAGAATTTTTATAAATGTTAGGTATATACTTGGTACTAATTTTTGTATTCACAATTTTGTTCCTAAAACTTCGTTGTTCATCTTCTTTGATTGTGTGTGTTTAATTCCAGAAGTAAATCTAAAAAGGTAACAACATACTTTTTATGTAATCATGACGGCAGCTCAACAAAAAATTATTACATCTTATTTTAAAATTTATTAAACGAGTAGGAATAACCTAACTACGTATTTCAGTATTCACTAAGCTCTAACATTTCGCATCCATTCTTGAAATTGATGTGCTCTATTAATAATAATGATGGCAAGTTTAGTCACAATAAGAAATTGTAAATTACCTCGTAAGTGAATTTCAGAGAAGACGCTTTCAGACGAATCCATTTTGTAAAACTCGTACTGCAAACATTCAACGTCAAATGTAATTTTAAACTTTTTTATAATCTATTATTGCGAAGTTTCAGCGGAAAAATGAAGGAAGGGAAATGAGAGAAGAAGCCGGTTTTGTTGGCTTCGTCCGCGGTGGTGTTTTACTAAATTGACTGTCGAAGGCAAGGCTGACTAATATTGATCTGCTGTCTGCTGCGACAAAATATCTAACATTAAACTTGGTTTCGGTTTTAAAGCTTTAGAAACTTCGTTAACTGAATTAGAATGCCATGAATAATGTGTTTAATGACCGCCAATTTAATTTTTGTGAAACGTACTAGTTCTCCATCACAATGTACTTTGCTGTATACCTTTGCTTATTCGATCACCCAGAACTATTCAAAGTTCTATCTTCAATATTTTTTTCTCATATAACTTAAGAAAAGTAAAGTATGCTCGTCTCTAGTTTCTATGACATATTTTTTATGCAACATTTAAATTTGTTAATAACTTAAAAGAACAGTGGAAAAACCGTTTTAACCTCTTTTTATAGAAACATACAATGTGTCCCAAATTTGAGTTGCATATAATTGAATAGGTATATTAATATTTCTCATTGATTTTTGAAGAAGGTGATAAGATATTTTTTACTATGCGTCAATTTCCCTCTTCTTTTCACCCATAAATCATTTATTTAAAACAATACCCTCTTCTAAGTCACCAAATAGCGAAAAAAAACCAGCGTCTTTGCCCTCGTAAAATTATTTTGAAATGGCGCTAGTGTTACAGTTAAAAAAAGTATAGTTACTTAATAATATAGTAATTATGACGACCCTGCGACTTTTATTTTTTAAAATTATTAAAAAAACAAAAATCCTCCAAAGTTATATTATAGTAAAACGTTGCGAGAAAAAAGTGCACCTCCTAAGTTTTTCAAACGTTTAAAAAGTATAAGTCCTATGTCAGTTTTGAGATCATATTTCGATTTTACCTAAATGTACTCATAATTTTCCGATTTGATCACCTCTCTCTCCCTCTCTCTGTTAGAAAGAAATACCAATATAGGCAGTTCTAGTTTTGGACACAATGAAATTTATTGAAATAAATTTACTTTTTTTTCCTATAAACGGGCAAACTATTTTATTTTAATATAAATTTATTATATTTTAGATATAAAAATACATTCAAAAAGTTGGAGAAGATAAAATTAATAAATTTATTTAGTATACAGTGCGATGCATGAATACATGGCATTCAATAAATTGGTTTGCTTAAATAAAACATCTTATATACAAGGTGTCCCGTTCATGTTTCAAAAAAACTTGTGTGCAAGTTCCTCATGGAAAAATAATAGGGGTAGTTCATGTAAAGTTTTTTTCTTAGACGTCCTGTTTTCGAGATAGAGTGTGTTGAAGTTGTTACTTTCCAAATTGTTTTCCTTAATTATCTTTAAATCGGTTAAAGATAAAAATGTCAAAATTTGTAAACGAGTAAACATCAACTGTGCGTTAAGAATAATGTGCAAACGGTTTCTTTCTGAAAAGCAGTGTCGCCGATACAAGTAATTGGAGGGGTACAATCGAAAAAAAAATATGTTAAAAGTCAAAATTTGTTACATTTCTAAACGGTTCTGTAAACTCTAAAACATACTACAAAAAAGAGATATACTTGTCGAAATTCGGTAGCATGTACCATTTTCG
>NW_019416793.1:398331-493138 GCF_000390285.2 Anoplophora glabripennis
TTATTGGAAAGTACAATTGATCCTAGGATAACAGAGATTTTAGAAAGTGACGACAATTTACTAGAAAATGAAATAACCTTCCAACAAGATGGTGCGCCCCCGCACTATGCTGCTGCTGTGCGACAATTTTTGGATGACCATTTCCCGGGGCATTGGATTGGCAGAAGAGGTCCCGTCGAATGGCCACCAAGATCTCCGGATCTGTCCCCTTTGGACTTTTTTCTGTGGGGTCATTTAAAATCACGAGTGTACGCCACTCAGCCGGAAACATTGCAAGTGCTACGTCAGAGAATTGTAGAAGAATGCCGATTAATAACTGCGGATGTCTTTAATAATGTTCGAACAGAATTTGAAAACAGACTGTATTATTGTTTGGAAGTTAACGGGGGTCATTTTGAGCAATTCATCAAATAAATCTGATTTATTATTTGCTTCAGCTTTTTTATTTCATTTCTGACTTTTTTGTAAACTGATAGACACATCAATAACAATTAGGTAATGCGGTCATGTGTAGTAGATGAAAAACTTATTAGTGGTGGGCATTTGTGTAGAAATTACTACGCGTAAGTTGGTTTGTCATCTTTTCGTTTGTAACCAATAATTCTGTCAAATCTCAACCGATTTCTAAAAACGGTACGTCACTGTATTCGCAATGAAAAGGGCTTTAAAATGATGTGCCACAAGTGGGGTAGTTGCATTTGAAATTTTTAAGTTGGGGTTGCTAGGCATTAGGGGGATGAACATATCGAGTTGGCTTGACTGTCAAAAAAGCTCTCCCCAAGAACAAAAATCGACGGGTCTCGGCGAATTTTGAAATATTATTCGGTTTTCCAATTATAGGGGGGGTCGAATTTTCGTTGGGATACCCTGTATACACCTAATTGTTGAGCAGTATGTAAGTAAAACTAAGTAAATAAAAAACACAAAAAGACCCAAGTCAGTTAATGAATATTCTCTCTAAAATATTATTTAACTTCTTTGACAGTTGAATACCGACGTCACCGTTTTTTTCTGCCAATTTTTTGTAAAAGTAGATAAAGTCTGTAGCTTCAATAATTATTGAATAATTGACCCAAAACTGCGTTTCACTTTATTTAAAAAAAAAAAAATCAAATATGCTATTAAGAATCTATTACGAAAAATCTTTCACTTTTTATTTATTTTGACGAGAGAAAATATCCCTAAAACTTTGTAGCAATGTTGCTGTTACACCTTGTATATGGTGGAATGTTGTTAGTACTCTTATAACATAGTTAATTGTCTAAAACAATAGTTATTATTACCTAGTATTTTTTATTAACTCGATTTAAAAGAGTTAGTTTTATAATTTTCTGCATATATTTTATAATTTGCAACTTTTGTCATCTACCCTTTTTACCTACTAATTAACGATTATCGTTAGGCAAACCACCGACAATAACCTTTGTGGTATATAATTTGCACTTTTATATTCATTATGTATAGGCTAGGTTACCTGCATCATGTCTGATAAAACCACAGACTTCGTGAAGCGTGAATTGTAATACCATATATAAATTAAAAAAGATATTCTGAGACCGGTGTTGAGTTTAACACATTTCGAAGTTATTCTCTCTCTTGTTTATTTTTTGTAACATAAACGTAAAATATGAAATTTAACTAGGTATTCACTTTTAATCATTATCTTGTCATATGAACTTATTTTAATGGAAACTGAGGAACACATAATTTATGTTAAGTTCGACAGAATTTTTCTTCCTTGACAGAAATGCTGAGAAAGTTTAAGGAAAAAAAGTAAGTCCGGGTGGTATAAAAATTGCCTACACCAAATATCTCAGTAATTATTGTATTTAGAAAGAAATTATAACAAAGTGCCAGTAAACTTTTTTTTTTGATTTTCCATAAAGATATAAGTTATCATATCATATTCAACCTACATACAAGTATCTAAATTAAAGGAATGATTTGAAACAAATTTATCACCGTCTAATAAAATAATCAATACTGCTTTCGGTTTTATTTTCAACAAATTACTGTCTATTCTCAAAATTTTCTCAATGGCATTCCATTGTTTCTGATGCTGTTCAATTTCAACATTTAGAAGTCTGGAAGTTTCGCCAAGTTTCTTTTCAAATAAACCTTGTATAAACATTTACTACTAAATTTTGTTTACATATCGGCAATGTAACTAAATCTTGGAATTGCAACTTCTTTCTCGTTGGCAATATCGCCATGGTTATGTTATATAATGATGTAATATTGTAGCAAAAAACAGTAGAGAATTTATTTTGTTAAAACAAGAAAAAAAGGTTAATGTTACCTTCATTAAAAAACAACATCAGTACCTAACTAGATTATAATGGTGTTTATTCCTAAAATATTTGGATATTTGTATCATGTTGTTTGCTACTTCACTGGATCTAATTAAAAAATATGTATATGTAAGATAAACATATTTTGGGCTGACATCTATGTAATCAGTGATGCTTTGGAATCGACCTCTTTAAGTATTTTACAGAAAAACTTTTCCTTTCTCTCTACTCTCGTTGAGTGCTTAATTAATTAGGGTTATTTTGCGGCCAGAACGACTCCTTCATCAATCATTCCTTCCCCAAGAGGATATGAAGTCGACGAAGGTATATGCTTCCACCAAAAAGTTCGAGTCAGATTGTATTGCGGATAACCCACGTAAAGATGTTCCTGCTGCCGTTCTGTAAAGACTCTAATTATTATAATTTTTCAAACCAACACAGAATGTCATCCATCGAAATTGTTTATTATGATCGTTTCGGGTTTTATCCATCTTCTGATAATAAAACGTATTTATTACAAATGTTTAAAACCTTTAAACATATTATGGCAAACATAATACCTACTAATAAATTTAGTTTTCTGTTATATTGTTAATTTAATAATATATAATTTAACAAATCGGATGTGAAAAACAATCTTTCATCTGCATAAATACCTCCTACAATGTGGTCCAAAAAACCTACTACCAGCCAAAACACTTGGACGAAAAACTACATCACCCCAATCACAAAACGTGAAGCAGAGGAACAAATACGGAATTTTATTTCTATTTTTGTTTCTTTGCTCCAATGAAAATATATGAGTACGGAAGCTAGTTGTTTAAAATTTGACATAGTCTAGTTTTGCGGAGGATCGGCATCTTAAAGAAATAGGCGTATCAGAGAACTAACCTCTGCTATGCTATGTCAATTTGAGTAATATTCACTGTGCTTCTATTTTATAGAATGTATGGAGGAAAAAATATCATATTTGAGGAAAACTCGAGGACAAAGGCATAGAGAAAGGAGATGATACCGTTTTTGCTATACAGTAAAGGAAAAATACGTTTTCTGGATAGACGACTTTAACAAGAGACATTTGCTAATCTCTTCTCTTCTTACATTTTCAACAAACCTCTGAGTTTTAATCGTGTATGCAACAAAAATCCATAAAATATTTTCCAACGTTTCCTTTGCTGCCGACAATTATAGAATAAAGCGAGGATGTAAGAGAAGAAATTTTAGCCAATTGTCTTTCATAGAATGACCTGCCTTAGACTCTGGAGGAAATCAGAGAATACGTCATATAAATCTTGAAATTAGTGTTTCAAAATTTAACAGGATATTAACATTAACACTGATTCAGCCTGTATATACTCGTAATCAACTGACAGATAAAAACAACTGCTTTTTAATTTTTCTAAAAATTTCATTATTTATAAAGTTACAATAATATGAAGTTTGAAAAATAGAATACAACAAGAAAGAATATTTAATATTGTCAAAAACGAATCAAACATCTGTTTATGTCTAGTATAGTCTGTTTGGAAATGAAAGCGAGTAATAAAACCCTGAGATAAGAACCGGCCATGGGCGTGGTAATATTTCGTTTCAGGTAATTATCGGGTAACACTAATGCTAACAGGTAATGGGTGTACATTAATATATTTTACTGGATACATCATAGGGCAGGAGCCAGTGTATTGTGACAGATCAATCCAGACTTAGAGCTGAATATACGAAGACGTGCTAGTGCAGTAGAGTAAAATTCGACTTGTGTTTAGTGACTATTGTGCCAGTGGATATAATATTGTTTGGGTAAAATGTCGAGCTTATCAGATTACGTACCTGCTAAACGCGTGAAAAGATGTGCGCTGTCTCAGAATGGGAAGATTATTATATTAAATGTATTTAATGCATTGAAACACCAAAATCCTACCAACAGTGTTGACAACATATGTTATCGATGAAATGGCAACAAATCGCCAATTAACGGTACTACGGTTACCACCTTATCACTGTGAACTTAACCCAATCGAATTAGTCTGGGCGCAGGTAAAAGGAGATGTAGCGCGAAATAATACGACGTTTAAATTAAGTGACGTGAAAATTTTGTTAAAAAATTCCTTAGAACGAGTAACTGCAGATAACTGGCAAAGATGTATACATCATGTACAAAAAGAAGAGGAGAAAATGTGGGAACTCGATAATTTAATTGACGTTACTGTGGAACATATCGTTATCAATCTAGGAGACGAAGATAATTCATCAGAATATTCAGAGAATGAATTTTAATATACCTACTTTTTTATTTTCTTTATTGTACATTTATACAACACTACATTTTCTCACCATAATTTGAATTTTCAAAATACATATATTTTTGTGTGGAATAAAAGTCTATTCATTAAATTTAAATAAATATTTTGATAATAATATTGAATAATTTTATTTGAATTACTAAAAACCCTCTTAACCCGGTTATGATGCTTAAAGTAGCCTCATGTTTTGAAATGCTGTTTTTATATTGTTTACTTATAAGAGAAATGGACCGAGAAATTGAAGCGGCATAGACAAAGACGGATTGTCGGGGATTAAATTTTAGCTGCCTGCTACAATTTAGTACAACCCGGTCACACAAAGTTTTTTTAAAAGTACACCTCATCTATACGGATAATACATAATATAAAAATATCGAATATAAGCACCAGTACTACATTTATTTATGATTTGTATACATGATAAGCTTTTATTACTCTCTTTCATTTCTAAACAGACTATAGTTGATTATAAAAATAAATAATATTTTGAAAATATATTTGCCCAGGGCCGCCAACCCATATTTTAATTTTTTATTTTGAAAATTCCATTCGAAATTTGCTTAAATACATTATAAAACATTTAGAACCCCTTGTTATAAGTTTCCTAATTTTTAAGTAATCTCGCAACATTTACGCGTAATAAAAGAAGATTATTTTAAAACCTTACTTGATTAACCCATTAAAATAATGTTTCTCATTTGTTCTTTCTAACGATGTATTTACCCACACAGCCACTCTAAACCGTTTCCGTCCTTCGGGTATTACTCAAATCCGCATGATCAATTTAATCCGCACCAAATTTGGGAGGCAGAGCTCTAAAAAAATCGTTTGTTTGCGCCTACGGATCAGCATGCATTAATTTTCATTAATTCGACCAGTTGGCCCGCAGAATCTAGCTATTCTTCTGGTTAAATGTTAGGCAAGATGAATGGGTTGAGCGTATTCGCAAATAAGTCATTAGCAAAAAAAATATTGAAGTAAGTTTTCTCTATAGACACTCATATTTGATTTGATTTGTCTTATTTCAGATCTAATATCTGCTTCCCGCTGTAGGCTGCTAAAAATTTGAGTCTAATGTATCTTAATCCAGTTATGCCTTTTCACTCTACAGGGTGTTAAAAACTAAATATTTTTTTTACTCATTGCTAGAGGTGAAAATAAGACAAACTTGGTTTTTTGAAAAAAAATATTGAGAATTGCCTAATCTACGAATTGAAAGTAAGAAATCCAACAAATTTATAAAAAAAACACTAATATTCTGTAACACTGTTTTGACCTCAACTATTTCCCATTAGGTTATAGGTAAAAGATACTGTACACCTATAAACATAAGTCACAAGTGTTAATAACTTTGCTCGGGTTCCCTTATGTGTATAACACGATTCCGAACAGTTCTAATCAGGCGCTGTCTGAAGTATACACAGTGTCCCATAATTAATTGGACATTAGCTAAGGGGTGATAGCTGGCATCAAAATAAAGCGTTTGGGCCCAAACATGCTTTAGCAAAATGTTTATCGTTTTGGCTCAACAGAGTGTTTCATTAATTTTCTTTCCAATTATTTTTTGAAATATTTTGAAAGCTATTGAACGGATTTCGATTAAATTTGATATAGTGGTATTACTCAGCATGTGCAATACGAAAATGATACCCTATCAACATTAACCACTTTTTTGTCCACCCTATATGTACATTCTCAAACAAAAATAAATATATGGCATTCAATTTCACACAATAAGCCCCGTTGCACACTAGCCGGACCGGCTAAACGGATCCGGCTGGCTCTTTCAGTCTCGTTGCACACTAGCCGGACCGACTAACCCGACCCGGCTATCCGGATCCGGCCGATATTAGTCTCAGTTGCATTTTTATCGCGACAAGAGATGAATCGTAGACGCATTGCAATTATGTGGCTTGGCTATTGCCGATGTCGTCGCAAAAGAAAACAAAAAATATGAAAAATATCCAAAAAATATGAAAAGGCTACAGTTTTGTCCCACTGGACAGGTCTGGATTCAAGAAGTGATATAACGAATGCTATATCTACTTCTAGCGAACAAACATTCGACATAGTGGCGTACAAATATTTAAAGCCGGTACACGACAGCCGGGCTGGCAGTGGTGGCGACCGGCTACAACCCGGCGGTCGTTCGCCGGATAGCTCCTTCCGTCACGTGTGAAAGCTGCCATAAGACTCTGTACACCTCGCTGTCGGGTAACCGGATCCGGTTAGCCGGTTCCGGCATGTGTGCAACGGGTGTAACAAAGCAATTAAGTAAAAGGAAATGAAAAAAAAGTAATTAAATAAAAATCTATAATAATCTTGAAAACAAAACAGCAATAAATTCCTGATAATGTCAACTCTCTCTACAATTTTTTGTCATAATTCATCGCGGTTGTTTATTTTATTTTCATATACAAGTGATTTTAGGTAGTCGCAAATATAAAGATCTGGAGGATTTAGATCGGGACTATATGCTGGCCATATGTGTACACTACCTTTACCTATCCACCTATGAGGGTAAACTTCATCTAGACAATTCCTAACTTCTATGGCATAATTTTCTGGGGCACCATCATGCGTGTATGTACTATGTTAAGAGTCACGTCTTAAAGATACATCTTCTAAACAAATTTATAAATCATCTCTCAAAAAATTAAAATATGTTGCTCCGTCAAGTCTAGGTGGCAGTTCCAACAGTCCCACAATACAATCCCGAAGATTGCTACACCAAACTTTTACTGAAATTTCATGTTGAAAATGGCGTTCTTGGAGGGCATGCGGATTTTCCATCGCAAGACCACACCTCTTCGAGTGAATGTTCCTTCATCAGTAAATAAATAAATAAAATTTTATTGTAGAACATTGGATCTTCCAAATGGTGCTCTCTAAGAAACAAAATTGGAGCTTTGCTGGAAAGTCCTGTGGTAAAAGCTGCTGAATTGGAGTAAAGTGGTATGGATAGAGTTTTTCTTTTCGTATTATTCTGGACATCGAAGATTTGCTTATACTCATGGCCCATGAGTATAAGCAAATCTTCGGTGTCCAGAATAATACACCATAGCTGCACCAACACGTCTCGTGATGGTCTCTGCATCTTCAACAATACGAACTACAATTTTATCCACCATATCCGCTTCAATTACTCTCGGTCTTCCTACATTTCCGTTTTTGGGATGAAATGAGCCAGTTTCGCCTAATCTATCGTACAATTACTTGAGAGTTTTATGGTTTAGTTGGCTTCTATCCCGATAAAACGCGAAATAACGCTGCGCTCTTTGCGAGAACAAAAATTTTCCAGGGCATATTGGCAGAGCATATCCCGCATTTATGCATTTCAAAAATCCTTATGACGTGGCATTTTAACGCAAACAACAATAATTAATTGGTTAATAAAGAAACTTACTCAATATCACTGCATTGACAAGTTTATAGTAAATAAATCCCTAGTTACACCTTAACGTTGTTTTTAAAACCAAAGCATACTTTGCAAAAACTAAATACAGACTTATGCATCTCATTGAAAAATTACGTTTAATTATACCTTTTTTGTATGAAATTGAATGCCATTTCTTTATTTTTATTCGAGAATGTACATACAGGGTGGACAAAAGAATGATGACAACGTTAATGGACCAATGTTGTTGTAGGTAGTGTCACCTAGCGGCAATGGTAAAATTGATAACATTTTCGTATTACGCATGCTGAGTAATAACAACAAATTTGATCGATTTCAAAAAATAATTGGATAGAAAGTTAATGGATCACCCTGTAGAACGAAAACGAGTAACATTTTGCTAAGGCATGTTCGGCCCAAACGCTTTATTTTGATGCCAGCTATCACCTCTTAGTTAATGTTCAATTAGTTACAGGATACCCTGTATGTTTGAGTTTTCATTGAACGGTTCAATTTCGTACATGTTTGTTTTGGTTTTATTCGTACATAATTCAGAACCATTTTGAACCATCCGAAGTATTTCTTGCTTCCAAGCATGAATTACTATTTCTGAAAATCGCCTTGATTATTTCGCGTAAATTTCATATTTTTTTCATTTCATGTTTTTCTTTTGCGAAATGTATCCAGTATTTCTGCATTATTATTTTTTAGTTCCAGTTTTGAAGAAATCGATGAAATTTTGGGAATTTGTTTCTCAGAATTGCAAAGAAGAATCTATTTTCCGAAAATGAATTTAAAGAACTCTTTAGATATGAAGGTATAAGTATAACTCTTTCTAGGTGAATAAATATACAGGGTGACCCATTAAGAATGGAAACACTCGCTTACAAAAGTTGTTTATGGACCGATTTGAACCAGTTTTTTTTTAAAGATAGATCTCAAAAAGCTCTATCTTGACGCAAAATTTGAAGACGAAATTTTGATTTTCGAGGCCTACTACGATTTTTTTTTAAGTGAAAAATATCAAAATTTTGTTAGCGATTTTTTTTATAAAAAATCTGACTGCACCATTGGATTTAGGAACCTCTCAAATGCATTTGTACCAATTTTTGCGAAAAAAAGTTTGCCCCTAAAAAAGTTACAAATAAAAAAATGCATTTTGAAGGGGAAAGATAGTAGTTTCCAATGATATTTTCAGTTTTGAGAAAAAAAATTTTTTCGCCAAGTTACATAACCTTGAAAATAGCAAAAATACGTGTTTTTTGCACTTTTAGGTTAGAATATCTCGGAAACATAGGGTGATGGATCAATTCTGAGGCCAGATTCGGATTCAGCGCGCCAAATGCCTTCGGAAACGTAGTGTCTGATCTCTGGAAATTTTTCTTTGTTGGCCTGTGAATTTAAAATTTCCTGCTCGTCCCTTTTTAAAATGCATTTTGATACAGCACCATATTCCATAAAAGTATTTTTTTTATTTTAAAAACTGTGCTATGCGTAATATTAGGTCTATCTGTATGTCTGTTGTTAAAAATTATACACACCTCTCTTGCCGTCCGATCCAGAAAGGCGTACTATTTCAATTTTCTCATGTAAAGTTAAACTTTGAGCCATCGCAAAGAATTATGGAACTTATTTAACCATACACAAAAAATATTTCATTGTGCCACTACTTGTGAAGTTTGATATTTGTTGTCTAAACTTCTATTTTTCATATTATTTTTAAGCAACGTTATTTTCTGGATATCTCGTAATATTTTTTCCAGAAAATTCTTCACAAATAATTAGATTATGGTTGTATAATCCAGTGGCTTTTTGAATAAAAAAATTATAAATGTAATTATTTTTGTCTAAGAAGGTATATGTATTTGTAAGTTTTGGCATAATAACCACGAAATAATAATAATTTGACGAACTTGTTATGTTATGTAGGTATACTGGTTTGTATGGTTCTTATTAATAATTATTAAACCAGTGTTTGTTATTCAATTTCGTTTCCCTTTGGGTTCTATTCGGTTTTTATAAATGAATAGGTTCACCGACAACGGCAAACACTGGTGATGCCGATATAGTCATAACTTTTTTAGGGGCAAACTTTTTTCGCAAAAATTGGTACAAATGCATTTGAGGGGTTCCTAAATCCAGTAGTGTAGTCAGATTTTTTATAAAAAAATCGCTAACAAAATTTTGTTATTTTTCACTTAAATAAAAAATCGTTGTAGGCCTTGAAAATAAAAATTTCGTCTTCAAATTTTGCATCAAGATAGAGCTTTTTGACATCTATCTTTAAAAAAAAACCGGTTCAAATCGGTTCATAAACAACTTTTATACGCGAGTGTTTCCATTCTTAATGGGTCACCCTGTATGTATTTATTTATTTTACTATTTAAGGTCAATAGAAATATTCGCACATTCCTATCAAAAATTCAAATTTAATTCAAATTCCTATAAATCTGAAACTGGATGTAAAAGGATTACATTTCCACCTGAGAAAATTATTTTAGTTTTTTTTTTGTGGTATCCAAAAAAATGAGATTGAGATTATTGTACAAGGCAAAGACGCAAAGAGATGAAGCTTTTAAACTTAGTTCACTACTAAAAACAACAGTTCGCTGCAAGTGTTACAAATTCTAATGCATTTTGGTTTTCAAAAGAACCGGGATAGACCGGATAGGCGACACACTTCCTCAGATATTCAGCATGTCAAAGAGTGTATGCACAAAAAGCAAATATAAATTGTCGAAGTAATAAATTCTTGGAAGGTTTTAATACATTCAATTATCAACTTTATTATTGTTATTAATTCCTATTATTGTTAAATGAAATCAACATATTAATTACTACTTTAATCAAAAAGAAATTAGTTCCTACTTAGTAATGTTACACCAAATGTTCAAAATTTTTTCAACCAACTTTTTTGGCATGTCTATTCTGATTTTAATGAAACAGGACATATGATCCTTCTCGCTCATCTGACAGTCATAAATTATTGGCAGCAGCTCTCATACATTCACGTAAATGATCAACAGTTTTCAGTATGTTTAAATCAGGAGACCGCGGTGCTCATGCTGCCAGTATTCCTCGTCCAATTTACCATACATCTTGATCTTCATTAGGGTAATTTCTAATTTTAATCAAAAATTGGAGAGTGCACCATCGAGCAAGAACTGTAGGTATTTGTTTTTGAATAGCTATGGGCTCATGTTCAAAAAGTCCGAGCAGATCATTTCGAAGACACTCAAGATACTGAAAAGCAACCATTCGATTTGGCAGCAAGAACTACCCAAACGTTCCAACAAAGACGGTGCCTTAAAATCGCATGAGAATATATGAATCTTATGTAACATAATCGGTACAAATCGAGGATTTTGAGCAATTTGTTGTAAATTTCGTAAGTTAACTCGTAAATTTTAATCCGTAACAGAAACAGATAATCTACTGGTACTAATGCTTAGACACTAAACTGGCGGTTATGCATATTAAACATTGAGGAACAAATAAAATAAAAGAAAGAAGGCTTTAACTGTGAGACCATAACTCTCGAGTTAATTGTTTTGACTTGATAAAATCTGGTATCAATAAGCTCAATTAAGTATACTTTAAACCAGTGTGTCCGTTAATGCTTTATGAATATTAATTTACACACATTCGACACATTCGTGTCGATTGAGATTCTTGAGAACAGTTTTTCAAGATAAGAGGTTTTTTGCTTTGATGAATCACATGAAATCACTATATCTCACTGTTATGATATCGACACTACTACTCACTATTGTGGTATCGAACTATTTTGTTGTCAAAAAATCTGCGAGGTGGATTTCCTTTACGTTTTCTCGTTTTCAGTGATAAATATCGTTTTAATGACCATAAGTAACAGGCTAACATGTTTATATTCCATCTGCCTTGGTACCGATGCTCCATTCCCTTAATATTTTGGTGAAACCTTTCTCCCTGCTCTTCAAACCCAATCAAATTCTTCACTTTAGGATTCATGAAGATAGTGATAAAGTGTACAGAGCATTAATATTTTGAACATCTGGTCAGTATTTCCTTTGATGTGGGTTTTTTAGATAATGTAAAACTAATTTCTAAATAGTCTCAATTTTGATTTTTTTCTGCATTTCTCTGACAGCCCAGCTTCATCAAATTATTGTGAATCACTCGATACATTAATGTCAAGGTCTTCGCGAAATTTTCTGGCCAGTACGCCTAATATTATTATTGCAATTAGTATTACTGTACTAAATATATGGCAGAATCTAATTAATTTCCTGTTATTAAGAAAAAGAGAAAGGTGCGTAAGCAATCTGACGTATAAGGTGAATAATTCTTAATAGAGAAATTACTTGTTTAACCATATTTAGAAGTTCATACTAGAAGTATATTATGCATATTTATTTATTTATTTATTTATTTCACTACATATCCAACAGGCAAATACCCAGTTATAGGATACAAAGTCAATATAGTAATACAACACTCAACGCTTTCGAAAATATATGTCAATACATAGAATGAACATGGCAATATACTAGCATAAAATATAGTATACATAATATAATATACATACATATACACAGAGAAAAATATATATTAGACCAGCAAAACTATGGTAGATATAGAATATATAAAATCATTACACATAAATAAATACCTAAAAAAATCGATACATATGCACGCACATTCACTTATACATATAGATAAACACGAATCAATAAAATAGTAAAAACAAAAATAAAGTATTAAAACTATAAATTAACAGTAAATAATCCGCTTTTTAATTTCATTAATAGTGCAAGAAAATATATCTAACCTGTCCTCAACATTGCAATAGTTGACAATCATCTGATATAAAGGAAATGCTTTCATAATGTTAGTTCTTACAGTGGGTAACTTAAATATATTATTTTCACGAGAAGCAAGCCTAAGAACTTTGATCTGAATTTGGTTGAGTAACCAGGTGCAATCAATTAAATTGTTTAGTATTTTATGTAAAAAGACAATTTGATGGGTAATTCTACGTGTTTTTAAATCATTACAATGAAAACGATCAAGTAGTGCATTATGTGGATATATTCCGTCAAGGTCAAATGCGACACATTTAAAAAATTTTCTTTGAACTTTTTCCAAAGATTCAATGTGTGCACTATAAAAAGGACTCCAGACGAATGATTCATATTCCAATTCTGACCTAACAAAAGATTCATAAAGTAATTTCATAGTATGTATGCTGTGGAATCCTTGAGAAGAACGTATATTAATACCTAAAGATTTATAATCAGATGATGCAACTATGTCAATGTGTTTTATAAAATTTAATTTAGCATCGAAAACAACACCAAGATATTTTACATACTGAGGCCTTTGCAACATAGAACTATCAATGTTATAGTTATATTTGATGTAGTTAATGCTACGTGTAAAAGACATTACATTTTTCTGCATTTAGAGGTAATTTATTTTGGTTGCACCCAACAGCTACCATATTTATTGCTTTTTGAAGTAGAGCACAATCAAATTCAGATGTAATTTCTGTGAATAATTTCAGATCATCAGCATACAACAGTGTACCCAATTAACATTCGCAATTATGTCGTTAATAAACATTACGAACAATAACGGGCCCAAAATAGATCCTTGTGGTACACCCGACCTCTGCTGAAACTTTTCAGATTTATACCCCCGGAATTGAACAAATTGGTATCTATTCTGCAGATACGACTTTAACAAATTAATCATTGGTATGCTGAGATTAAACGCTGTTAATTTATCCAATACAATTCCGTGGTCGAGTCTGTCGAACGCCTTAGAGAAATCAGTATACACAACATCCACTTGACTCTGACAGTCAAGCTTTTCAGCTATGTATTGACATTTTGTGACCAAGTTAGTAACCGTTGATCTGTTCTTCATAAAGCCGTGTTGTTCAATCGATACTGTATTTGAAACCCGACTGTAAATGAAGTTATGAAGAATAATTTCTAAGACCTTGGCAAAATTACAGATAATACTAATAGGCCTATAATTGGTAAGTTCAAGTTTTTCACCTTTTTTATAAATGGGGCATATTCTGGACAGTTTCCGAAGATCGGGAAAATAACATGAATTAAGGATTAAGTTAAAAATAAAAGCAAGTGGTTCCGCCAGAGCAGTAGCACAATCTTTAACCAAAAATAAAGGAACTAAGTCTGGGCCCATAGTCATAGTAGGTTTAATCCTTTTAATGGCATTAATAACATCAGTTTGACTAATAGAAATATTTGATGATGCTGATGAAAATATAGAATTATTAATTATCATGCTTGGTACCGTAAAGGATTTGGAAAAATAGTCAGCAAAACTATTAGCTATCAATTGGGGATAGTCAATTAAGTCATCATTATATTTCAGTATGTGAGGAGGAGGTGCTAAATTAAATTGGGAATTAAAATAAGTCCAGAATTTCCTTGGATTTGATTTTATATTAAATTAAATTAAATTATATTATATTAAAGACGTTTAAATGCATTCAAATCATCATCGTTATTAAAGTTTTTATACCTTCGCCAACATGAGTGTTTTTGTTTAATATTATAAATAATATGACCATTAAACCAAGGAGGGTAAGATTTCGTTGTAGGTTTTTTCATGGGAATGTTATCATAAAATATGTCCTTCAACATATTATTAAATGACTCGACTGCGTTATTTGGATCTCCATGCTCTCTAAGAAAGCGTCAATCAGTATTAGTAATATCTTCATACAAGGTCGGAAAATTAGCTCTTTTAATGTTAAAATCATTGGATGAATTAACAACGTTAACATGTTTAGGTTTGCTAATATCTACATTGACTAACAGTGCCGGATGATATACATCCTCATGCAGAATGACATATATTAATTATGTAATAGCTTATAGCAAGTGTGACTAGTAATATGTAAAATATGTATATAACGTTGTTCAAATTCTAATTTAGGATCTACGAATACGTTTTTTAGTTATCACGTCTACAATTTCAAAACAATTAAGTATTAAAAAATGTACAGTTGCAAAAACTAGGAATTATTGGTTCAGCTTAAAAATTATCGAAATATTTTGGGATAAAAAAATAGTAGTTAGAAATTAGTAATTCTAGTAAGTAGAGTGAGGATTATGTTAAAAAAAATACAGGAAACCCAACGGCGAACTACAAAGCGTTTGAACGTTGAAGCGAAACAGCTGATTTTCCCAGTCGTGTTGAATTTTGCTATTGGTTTCAGAATCAAAGTGCAGCGGATCCCAACTTTATTAACAAAGTGCTATGTACGAATGAGAGTTTTTTAGCCGTACTGGCAATTTAAATAGGTAGCATACTACGCTTTGAAAAGCAATAAGTCACTAGATATACATTCTACAAACTGAATAATTAATTGAACATAATACTAAAAACTCATATTCAATTATAAAACATAGTGAAAACGTTAACAATATTAAAAATACTAAATTGTAGGAACCCAACATTCGAAAACATTTATTATCGTAATACATTTGTTTTTATAAACAAATATATAATACTTGCTAATATTTAAAATATAAAAAAATATTTTATTCATTCATGTGTAGATAAAAAGATCTATTTTTTCCTTATCTTTCACTAGATTAAAAATGCAGTAAAAGCTAAGTTAATAAAATTCTCGATAATAATAATAATTTGTGGATCAGCGGTCAGGAGTGGTTTAAATAATGATTTGAAAACATTTTTCGGCGTAAATATGCTTTTAATTTTTTTTAATCACGTATCTTGTTCTACTCATTTTTCCTTCATTCCCTTAAAATTAATGACATTATGACTGGATCACGCTATATATCAATGGAAAAGAAACTTATCAGCAACAATTGATGTTATTCACTTAAAACAGAAGTATCCTTTATCAAAATTTTTAATTGTCTTTAAAATAAATCTATTTAATTTGTTGAAAAACTGAACAAAGAGTTATAATTAAATTTGTTGTAGATAAAGGTTAAACAGTTAAGAGATTTAAAATATTCATGAGTTTTTTTCACTAGTGTAGTTTCTTATCAGTATAACAGTATTTTTGAAAAATATCACTGAACTACGCAAGATGCGTAGATCAAGAAGAGAGTCCGCTATAGGAGTGACAAATACAGGAAACCTTAATACTAGGGCAGGCATCTGCTATGCAATGTTATCTATGTTTACCATCCAGACCGAAAAGGAGCTCCAGTGCTAGTTTGGTAACATTGCCATTGCGCCTCTGAAACATTAGTCCAGTTCGTAGAGGTTCGGCCTGTGTCAAACCTTGACAACCCGGAAATAACTACACAGGCCTACTTTAAATGATGGGTACAATAACAGGCTAATTTGCTGACAAAGTATTTTATCAGGAAAAAAGTTATTAACAATTTAATTGTGAAAATTTTTAGTAGTTTTCTTTAAATAACTCAGCGGGATGACTGTACGAAAAATTGCTTAGGACATGATTTTGTTCGTAATAAAAATAGCTACAAAATGGCGGTGGTCCGATTACGAAATTTGCAATAACAAACCCGTGAGATTGAAAAAACGGTATAAAACGTCAATTTTTTAAAGTTGCTGTAAAAATGTCAATTATAAACTAAGCAATTTTTCGTACAGTCATCCCGCTGAGTTATTTAAAGAAAACTACTAAAAAAAAAATTTTTCACAATTAAATTGTTAATAACTTTTTTCCTGATAAAATACTTTGTCAGCAAATTAGCCTGTTATTGTACACATCATTTAAAGTATTCCTGTGTAGTTATCAAGGAAATGTCACCAACAGTAACTTTTAGGCCTCTGCCGATTGGACTACATGCGGACAAGATAAATTTGGTCAAGCTGTACAGTTTTTTTTCTTGGAAAGCCACTGCAAAACTTTCTAAGATCTACCAACCGGACGCCGCACCTTTCTTTGTCACATATTTCTAACTGGCCTAAAACACTAAAAAAGTCATTACTTGCTTTGTTTTAAGATTACAGTCAATATTACGATTAATTAAAAAATTTTTACGTTTCAAAAGAAAGATGAAAAATTACGTTGCAAATAATGAATAATATTTGGAAATTTAATCTTCTGCATCATATAAAATATTGTCGCCTAGGTTTCCGATACCCTCAGTAATCCACTTAAAATACGCACTCATGGCGCGATTTCATCCACAACAGATACATACAACATTCAAAATATATAAAATATACAAAATCGCCTATGCTTCCAAAATTCGACCGTCAAGCTGCCCGGACGAGAAATACTACGCTGAGGGTCCTCCACTCCATCGAACGACACCGACAACCTGTACCAAATCTACCCCCGAGGTCGGCGACGAGAGCTAAGGATGCAAAAATTTTCGACTCACACTTTCGAAATATCAACGGAAAATATTGACTTCAAATTCAATCTCCCACAAGACCTTCGGGTTCATATTAACATTGCAGACTTCTAACTGCACATAAACAGCCGTATCAGCCAGGAACAGACTACCGGAATCCACCCCGCCGCCGCGCCGGCGAGTGAACACACACCCTGGTCGTTTGCAGTTATTTAACCAGGACGTATGTTCCTGGTCAGAGTGTACTCGAAAAGCAAAAGAATCGTATTAAAACCGCTGCATTTCTGTACTATCATACCAAAGCCTTAATAAATTCTATATTTGAAACCGCAACTTGAGTTAATATTTCTCTACAAAGAATCAGTAAATCCGAGCTCAACGCTCTTTCAGTTATACGCTGCAATTCAAGCTTTCTACAAGCTTTCGTACCGGCACTCCAAGGAGTGCGTACAAGAATGCGTGCATAAACTTTATTGTGTAAGACTCCCCTGAATCTAAAAATAGAAATAATTAATGAAATTGTTTTCGCCCAGGACCATCCCAATATTTCGCATTCATAAACGTTATTTGAAATTAATGCAGACAGTTGCTACACACCTGTTACAACGCTAAATATTAAATTTAACAATAAGTGTATCATTATCTTAACGTTTTTAGCACCTAAAAAAATGTAATAAAATATCTCTGTATGTCGTAACAGCAACATGATGTAATTATTCTTATAATAAGGAAGCGAGACCTTGCAAAAACCGCAGATATCCGCAGGAATCGCGTCGTGTCACTTTTATCGATCAATCAAACGCCCTATTTTTATCTTCGTCGTTCTATTCGGTAAATCCAGAAAAATTACAACGGGGCACGAAGCCGAAGACGTTAAATCATTGGGTTCGACGTCGACCTACGTGGAACTTTGTTATTCTTGCAGGCATAAGCAGAGGCAGCAGAAACAGCTAGTTAAGAGGCCTACATATCAAAATTAGACCGTAGGTATAGGCAGGGGTTTTAGATACAGTTAAAAGACCGACATTTAAATAAACAGATAAACTTTATTCAATAAGAAATTCCGTACAAAAAAAATAGAGGCGTTATTATTAAATATAAGTACATACGCCCACCATATAAAATAAAAGAGATAGATAATCAATCGAATTAAATGAAAAGTGTCAGAAATTGTAAAAAATACCGATATACAGATATAATGTGTTCTACAATATTTTTATTTGAGGTTATTTCTCTATTTTTCTACAAATTTGAGAGGTGGAATGAAAGAAAGTGGAATAAGTATCAAATGTAACAATTTATCTTCCATTTTCCACGTATGGGTGACTTAGGTGGAGGAATTATTATTTTAAAACAGGTTAAACTTGTACTATAACAACTACACAGTAAACTGTTCAACTACAAAATTGAGTAGTTGATAGTGGGTGCGAGAAGTGGGAAATTGAGAGCATGCGCAGTAGTATATGACTTATCTTTATCATCTTAAATCTGTGCATGAAATAAAACTATCGAAGTAGTTAAGAGATAACCCTGTGTACTTGTGAAATTAATATGATTAAAGTTATATAAATAGTCGTTGCCGTGAGAGGTACTAGTTTCATCATACTCAAATAAAATTAAAAATTAGATTCACTCACTGAAATTGAAATAACGTGTTTGGGTTAATTTAAATACAAAATAGATTTTCACCAAATATACTTTCGCATTTCCATTATTAGTACCAGTACAGACAATATAGCTTATCGCCATAGCTATTTTGTCTGTTGTACCAGTAAAATGAGCTAATAACATAGAGGGTAACTAGAATTATGTGTGCCAAAGTTTACTTAGGGATAAAATTATCCAAAATAAGAAAAAAGTTCATAATTAATGAATAATAATGCTAATGCTAATGTTAATGAATAATAATACCTACTTAGTTTTTGAGGAATTTAAATAGATTGAATTAATTCTTAAAAACACTATTTTAAATACAAAATATCCCAATATCTTGTGTACTACTGTATGGAACTACCTACACTAAATCCGCTGTATCTTTTCCATTTTGTCACAAGCAATATTCGTATGAACTATGACGAAAAATCCTAGTCAAATTAGTCACTGTTTTCATATAATTGAAATGTCATCTTGACAATTCCCAAATATGGATATGTCCCAAATTTTAATACTGGTATTACTGGTTACGAAAATATGCCAAAAAATCGATATTTCAACGCTCAGAAAATATAAACAACAGCGTTGAGTGAATGAGTTAGACAACAGTTAGTACTGATTGTGAGACGCGATCAAAGCAACTGTCAAATCTTTAATCTGGGTGTCAGCTCTGTTTTGTTTTAACTGCGGTAGTTGAACTATAGTGTAAATCTAGTATCCAACAAACGTTCACCATTTTCTTTCATTCTAATACACATAAAATGATAGTATGAGGCTATGAAGACATTTATACATCATTGCATTATATCTGTCTATCTTTTGGCACGTTTAACAAATAATGAATTCACATCTGCATCGATTGTCTTTGATATTAGGACACACTCGTGACGTAACGGCAATCTTAAAACGGTTCTAGTTGTATATTCTTGGTGCTAAAATAGCATACTTGCTAAATTTATCACTATCTAATATTGCATGGCTTAACCGATTTTTTTTTTTATATTTAACTTTAATTTAACTGAAAGGTGTATGAGTATTTGCATATAAATGTCACTGTTTGGCATAGTAACCAAAGTAACTGCATTTAGAAATTATAAAAGTACCTCTATCTGTAAGCAAATATACCTTATGATTTTGAGGGTGAAGTAGTAATACCTACTTCAGCTTTTCTTTTATCCTAAATACAAGGCACTTTTACGAATTTTTTTCTTTTATATTGTATTGTTTTTTATCTGTTTTTATGTAATTTATGCAGTTATTTTAAGCAATTATTTTATTAACCACTCAATGTAATTCTGATAAAAAAAATATTTATTTGATAATCAAAACGAACTAATGCTTTGTGAAATTTAGAAAGCTGTAGTCGAATAGTTATATAATTATTGGAAATGATCACTATTTTTAGTAGCACATAATTCAATAAAAACATTAATAAAATTCAAATTTTCCTTCAATTCATAAATAGAAGTTTCTCAATGAATTAATATAATTTAAAAAAAAATTTCAAATGAGACCAATTACAGAAATTCGAATTTGATAAAATCACAACTTATAGAATACTAGAAGAATGAACTGAGTACAATTAATTTTTAATCTACATTATAAGTTACTAAAATGGTGATCATTTCCAATAATTTTCGTAAAAAAACATTGGATTACAATGTTTTTAACTTCAGTAATGTAAGTTCACATTAAATTTTTTTCTGGGTGCGCTACCTGTACATAATTCCAATACCTTCCCTTCAACGACACGCAGGGCTCTATGTTAGTACTCTAACACAACAAAATAATCGATGTGCTTTCACGTAGGTGATGTCAAATCTTGTTACTATGTATAACATCGATGGTCGTCAAAACGATGAAAAAACTTAATACGAAAACTGTGTAATCCATGCATTATTTAAACTTACACACTGCGTTTGCAGAATTATACTAAATATACAGTAGGTCAACCTCGAATCTTTTGATGCCGAGGTCCCAGATTTTGGTTTTGTAGTTCCACCAACTAGATAACGTGCTACGCAACTCCGTCGCCGTAATGGTGCCGCATTTTATTTCGCCGGCCTTAGGAGATTGCTCATCAAAAATCTAAGCGTATTAAGAAGTCAATCTAGCATCTAATATAAATATACATGGTGTTCAAGATGTTCCGAAAGTGAGGTTGGTGTTCGTAAATAGAATATTATATTTACAATTAAAACTTGAAACAAATATCGTACAACGCTGCTGTATAATTTCCAATATTTTTATACTTGCCTCATTTATAAACGCATCTTGGTCATCCGCAGGGCTAAAGGAGGTGTTTGCTTTCACCCTTACTTTTGGTATCCAGCGACCAACGATACCATAACTGAAAACAATAGATGAAGTAATTTTATTCAAATTGAGCCTGCAACTTCTGTTCTTCATTATTTTCAATATCAAGTATAGTGTGTTACCCCATATTATACACCCCAACTACAGCCGTTATTTTTGAAAACAGAAAAAATATTATACAGGGTGTTACAAATTAGTAGGTCAAGCCGTTAACCATATATTCTTTGGACTAAAATAATGGAACTTTTCTTATGCTAATTTTTCATTTTGGAGCCCCATTTTCAAAATACAGGGTATCCAAATTAAAATTTTGAAAATTATTTTTATGAATAGCTCCAGTGATTTTAGAGATATTTGTTTGACGGCACACCTAACAGCAAATAGGAAAAATATATATATATTTTTTAAATTAAAATAACTGTTCAATATGTGTACAACCTTCCCGAATATACAAGGTGATTCACTTTTTATGATATGGACTTTAACCATCGACAGATTTCGTCAAAATAATGTCATTTTGAAGTATACACATTTTCTTCCAAAGGCTTCCTTTTAGAGATATAAGCTCTTGAAGAAATATTTTTTCTCTGGTTTTAATTTATTATTTCTTAAACCATGAAAGCCATTTGTTTTGTATTTAGTATAAAATGTATGAATGAAAAGCTCTATCGATTTTACAAATTATTGTGAAAATTATCAATCCTAGGCGTCCGTAAGCGGTTCTGATAACCCCCATTTTTAATATAATTTCTACGCTAATATCTAATTAGATATTAAACAGGAACATATTCCATTCCAAGAGCATTTTTTGTTAAAACTTAGTTTTTTAAAAATAAATTTAACAACAATTTAAATTGTTAAAATTTGTTAAATTTGTAAAATTGTTAAAAATTTAAAAATGTTATATATACAAAGCGTTTCAGGATTATATGCAAACATTTTAAATACAAATTGGGAATCGGAAAATAAGAAAAAAAGTTCCTATGGACGTATGTCCGGAAACGATTCGTTAAGGATTTAAGGCCGTTTAAAAATGGCGGTCGAGTATTAAATTTTTTCTCAAATTTGAAAACAGATAAAATCCTGAATTTATATCTATTGAGACCTACTACCTGATTGTAATAAAGAATTATAATAAATTGAACTTATTTCATGTTATGTCTTACATTCTTATTATTTAGATATAAGGCACCCAGTTAGATTAGTCGTTGAAATACAAACAAAAATTTTATTTTACTTTTTAGTCAAAAACTACTTATTTCATGATAAAGATGAAAGAAATGAAAAAGTTTCTAAATTAATCTGTCTCTCCAAAAGATGTATTGCAAAAATTGAAATCCTAACGAGTCAAATGTTTTCATGAAAAATATACAGGGTGTTGTTGATTTCACCCGTTCCAAATAAGATTATTTTAACGAAAAAATACTGGTTAGATGGGCCTGGGTCAGTATAACATGTGTACCAAAATTCAGGATTTTATTTTGACCTCCGTAACTCCTTAACGAATCGTTTCCGGACGTACGTCTATAGGAACTTTTTTCTTATTTTCCGATTCTCAATTCGTATTTAAAATTTTTGCATATAATCCTGAAACACCCTGTATATAACTGTAAGAAGATATTATATCTAAACATGTAAATATACCAGGTCTTTTGTCAAAAAAGCTTCTTTATTTTGACACCTCAATATTATTTTCTTTGAGCTTATACAGCTTATTGTTATACAGGAACTGCGTCAAGATTGTAGAAAAACGCTCAGACCCAACGATTTTAGATTAAAAGGGGACATAATTTGCGCCCAATACTTTAAATTACAAAAAAATTTACATTTTAAAATTTAAATTATGTTTAGTTGCTTACTTACTACTTAGTTGATTAAATGTTCAAACTGATAACCACCCGCTTCCATACAAGAATAAATATTTTGTTCGAAACGTTCGCGCACATTCCGAAGCATTTCCGGAGTGATTCAACGGCATTCGTCGACGATTCTTTGATGCAAATCTTCCAGCGACGCTGGCTGTGTTTTATAGATTTTACTTTTTAGGTATCCCCACAAAAAGAAATCAAGGGGCGATAAATCCGGTGATCGTGGAGGCCCCTCAATGCTGCCCCTTCTCCCAATCAAATTCCGTAGAAAACGTTGGTCCAAATACTGACGGACAATTAATGCATAATGCGGAGGAGCACCGTCCTGTTGAAAAATCAAATGATCATCTTACTCTGGAACATTTTCAATAATATCACTCAAGGCAGGGTCAATAGCGTCTTCCAGTAATTGCAAATACATTTGGCCAGTTAAATTACTAGATAGAAAAAAAGGACCAAGCAGCCGTTCACCGAAAATTCCAGCCCATATATTTAATTTTTCCGGTTGCTGTGTATGTGCCTCGTGAAAAACTCTTGGGTTTAAATCGGACCAATACCGTCCCGTTCAAGAAAAAACTGCATTCATCAGAAAAACAGATGTTAAAAAGGAACTGTGGATTGTTCCCTGCTCGCTCACTCATTATTTCGCAAAATTGCAAACAGCGGTCATAATTATCCTCATGAAGTTCCTGGACTAACAATAAATGTATTTTGTATGGATGGAATTTATTCTTCTTCAAAATGGTTTGTATGCTAGTTCGATTGATCCCAGACACATATGCCAGGTGCCTCGTACTTAATGTAGGATCAAAATGAACTTGTCCCAAAACTGCAACTTCACTAGCTTCATTAACTATAGGTTTTTCACTTTCTCGTTTTTTATTAGCTACGTTCCCTGTCTCTTGAAATTTTTTTACTAACTGTTGTTCATTAAATAGCTGAACTGTTCTATTCGCACATTTATTGTTCATAAAGTAGAGCGAAATGAATTCCCTTTGCGCAATGGAATAAACCATAATGTTTAATTTTCAAAAACACAATTAAATAAACTACCAACCAACACTTCCAAATAATACTAGAAAATAATTTGGAATCCACTAATTTTAGGTTCATTGCGTATGTGTAGCATTCATTTCTGTTTTTTACAATTGTGTTTTTTTTTACGAAAGTGATAACAAATCGCCAAAAACCAATGTAACGCAAGAAATACTAAATTTATACCATTGGCGTAGGTACTTAACTCGAATGACTGACATTTTTACCGTTACTAATTGCTAGCAAAAAGAAATACACGTACTTACCATTAACATTTGTTTGGACACAAATTTTACCTATAACTTGTATATGTAACGAAGTGAATTTTCCGTTTCGTCATTATACAATTATGTTAAATTATTTGATTAAATAAAGATTCTTTTGTTTTGTTTCCGTGATTTCTCATATTTCTTCCTTTTCTAATATGTGCATTTACAATATGCATGTAACATCGTTGAGGCCTAAATAATGCACTGTTAATGTAGAAAGAATATTTTTTCTTTACTTTATTATGCATTTTATACCAAAACATTGAATGTATCTAAAGGCTTCTACCCGATTTTATTTATCACATGTTGGTTTAAGGTATTCATATACCTTAATGAAGCTTTTGTTTATTAAATTGCTCATCATGTAGTAAATGACACAAGTGCTAAGAGCGCGCATCTGTTGCGTAGGCATGTTAACCCCCATTTTTCCCGCGAGTGCAAGCAGAGGCAGCAGGAACAGCTGGTTAACCTCAACTTGCTCGAGTCTACGGCAGTCACAAGTTCGCAGTCCGTCGCGGTTCGTTGAAATTCACCAGTTTCTTCGTTACTCTCACTTTTTTAGTTTCTTCCGATAGACTGAACAGCTACTTTTTGTTGAACGTTGTTATTGTTATGGTTTTTTGGAGTTTGTGATTGAGTAGAGGTACGTCTTCTTCTGTTTACTTATTAGTTGTGTGCCAGGTGTAGCGTTACCACCTGTGCGCGTTCATATATTTATTTTGGCATTGAACGACCGGCAAGAAGGGCAAATACTACTTATGGCTTGATTTGGCTTACTAGTACCAAGGTAAACTAAGACTTTTGCAACAAATAGCTAGTGTTTTATTCAGCTTAATGATCAATCAATAAAAACAATGTTAATACATATATAGGAAGTAGTAATTCTTTGTTGACCAGAATATAGCCAAAACGAACATTTTTAACTAAATTTTGCAATATTCATAGAAGTATTAAACACCTTGTCTTCAAAATTATCGTACAATAAATGCACAACAGTTTGTTGTCATGGCAAATTTAGCTGTTAGAAGAAGTACTGGTTTTCAAAACATTGTAACTTTCTCAAAGCACTACCATACATCCAAAGATTTAGGATATAAATTTTTAATTTCACTCTATCAAAAAATAAGCTCGTAAAACTTTGTATAACTGTTAGTTGTGTATTTAGGTATTGTCAAAATCATCATAAATTTGGTACTTTCATTTGTTTCCGAGTATTTTCGTAATGTTTCAATCACAACTTTGCCTTAAATGAGCTAGATTTAAAGCTGAAACTGCAGTATATGAACTTTTAGCCATATAATCGATTGGTGATATTAATTTTTAGTAGACGTCACAGTTACGGGGCCGAGAGGTACACTCGTAATTGATTTAATTTTAATCATATAGGTAGTTCAGAATATTTTCAGCTTTGCGATTGCAAATTATATATCATAGTTTATTCTGCAAATATGGTAACTACAGGCTGTTTTATGTAAAAGTAAAATAAATTTTTAATTTTTAAAGAAGTTATCTGTGACTGTAACGTACTTTTACAGTGGTCGTCGAACTAAAGAAACTTAAGATAACAAATTTCTAATTTGACAGTTGAATTTGTATTGAATATCTAGCAGGAGAATATTCCGAGATATTGACAATGGGACAGTCTGTATCGAGGTCTTTATATAGTTAAGATATTACAAGCAATGCCTTCTATAGTCCTTTATTGTTACATTTTAAAATTCCTCCCACAATTTAAAAAGTTGGTTAACAGTTTAACAAATCTATGTACCTATTTTTGATTTTCGTAACAAGACGTTTCAACATTTTAAATTTTTCTCTAAATACCTAGGTACTTCCTCTTTCCAACAATTATAAATTTTTATTATTGTATACGATGATATCACTGACCACTGACCGATGGTGACAAATATATAATATATTATGTTTACTTATCCTGGGCATAAATAAATGTTTCATTACGATTTTAAATTTCTTTTAAGAACTGTTAATATATTTATGATAAAGAAATGTATACCACAACAATACAGCAAAAAGACACAAGATCGACCTACAAGGAGAAACAAGTATGACAAGAAGTTATCCAGTCGATATCAGCTGTAACGGTGTTCATTTGGGCATTTCTTAACGGGGTCATTCCATTGTAAAATATTTATTGAATGTACTTGGTTTAATCGCAAGTCAAAAGTCAGAACAACAGCTGCTAATTGAAGTGAGTCACACTGATGTGGCCATAACTGTCCTCCCAAATAAGCACTTTACAATTATTACATATCAAAAGTTTGATATATAAGAACGCCGGCAATGATGAATCAAATTATTAAGTTAAGTAAATATTAATAATGGTTTAATCTTCAAATTAAATCAGGAATTGTATCTGTTAATAACATATGTCCTCCGACAGGTAGTTTTAGAGATATGATGATATTACTTTTTCATAACGTAGCAATAAATTTTCGGTTTTGTATACTGAAATGGCATCCAAAAAGTGCTTCTTTTCAAATAAACTTAGAAGACGAAAATTTAAAATGTGAATATTTCGCATTTTTCGACCAATCTAATATCGAACAATCAAACTAACAAACACTGATTTAACATATTTCAGCAGAATCGGATTTAGATGTTATAAAATTACTAAGGTAACAATTTGGATTCCATTTTCGGTTAATATATCAGATGTGTAGGAAGATCAAACATTTGATTTGATTTAATGCAATCACATTTGCCTATCCGAAATTTTCATAATGAAAAAAAGATCCATAAGTAAAAGATAAAAAGTAAATAAATATTTCTTCATTTCGATAAGTGCGAGGGATGTGTAAAACAATAACAATATATTTTACATTTGTTTCAACGCTTAGAAAGTTTGCAAATGCCAATAGAAAATTGTATGGTTGCCTGCTCAGTAAAATTCGGTTCGCTTCCTTCCATTACAATGTCCTTATCGTTCCTAATGTTTAATATAGGTACTATTGTTTATATCTACTCTTGTGCTTAGATGTTGTCTATAATTATCGTGTGAGATACGAAGTACTGAAGTTTAGTACCTAGTAAGTACTGCCCAAAATCCAAAATACGATCTATTAGAAGCACAGTGCCTCCTAATGCTTTGTTAGTTGCATTACTATGAGAACTTGGGGACCGCCTAGCCGGGTGTCTTGGCCGGCGGATTTCGATCTGCCGAGTCACGGACATGGGCTGGAATTTGGATAGGTGACCTAAGGCAGGCTCGGGGACGTGGCTGTGGCAGCCTACCAAGAGACCTGGGTCGCCCAACATTTGCCGCACGCGTGTGGTCCCCGATAAATGATAATGAGAACAGAGCAAGAAATCTCTGTAACTCAAGACCATGCTATCATACATAAACTGTACGAGACTTTGCCACCAAGCCATCCGTGTAGTAAATAAGATGGTTTGAAGAAAAGTACTCGAGTAATGAAGGAGGGTGTACAAGGGGCCTAATAAGGCCTAAGTGCCGTGATGGAAGACAATTCCACCACCACTATGAGAACTTTTTTATCTGCTGTACTTCCAATAGTTTTTACTAGTTTTCAACGTTTCCCCCAATCATCCTGTTTATCTGCCAAAGTTTTGACTATATGGATCTTAAATATTCGTAATATTCCTACTTTAGAATTCAACAACTAAATCATAGGATATCGTCTTAGTGATTTGCACGATCAACACAAACAATTGCCTTTATAAATTATCGTTATATAATCGGCACCGAACACAGCACTCTATAATTATCCCATTATCTTGAGATAAGAAACAGCGTAGTATTGATTCGCTTGATTTAGTATCCATCAATATGCTAATATTGGAACAATGGAAGGAAGCAATAGCAGTTTTATAGAAAAGGTTGCACATTTAACTGCTGAGTCACGCAAAATTAACTTAAAAAAAAGTCAAACTGTAATTAAGAATTACACAGATCTCTCATTTTCTTAGAGCAGTTATAATTATGATAAGAAAAACTTCTTGGTTTAATTGACTTAACTCCCAGTATTTAAAAAAAGAGATATACTTTATATAAAACCATACATAACTATATATAAGCGATAAAAAAAATTGATATTCAAAATTATTTTTCCAGGTAGGAAAGTTTTTTATTATTTCCTATATTTATCACAGTTTTTTTATTTTAATTTATTATTATTACCATTACTTTAACTTGTAAAGCAAATGAAAAAGGCGCTGTTCAATTTGTTGTAACTGATGCATCTTTTGTAGCACATTCTTTAATACCAATTGTGCATAAACTTAAAACACTTTGCTGTATCTATGATCTGTAGATACAAGTTTTTCTCAGAAGTCAGTACTTGAAATTTTGAAATGCACAGACGAAGCTGGAGCTTTGCATACTAATAAATGAACAATTCAGGTGTCGATTATAAGATGTATGTACATAAAATACATACCAATGAGTTCGTTCACACATTATTATAAATTACATTAACTGTAAGCGTTTCAAAATTTATGTTAATTTTATTCATACTATAGCTCTTCCTTTTACTTTTGAGAGGCTCCAAGCTGTGTTAAGTAGGTAACGGTTTGATAGGATCTTATGCTTCATGGATTATATATACAAACTGGAAAACATGGCAGTTATTATAGTCCGTAGACTTATGGCATTTTTTGAAACAAGAACATTAAAGCGGTTTTTTGAAAAAAAAAATACATATTCGGTTATAAGCTCTCGAATTTTTGCTACATTTTAAAAGTATTATGCTAATTGAAATAAATTTCAAATTTATTCTAGAAATCCTGCTCAATAAAGTCAAACAATGTTCCTTGACACCAAAAATCTATGCATACCTAGAAAATATACCTAATCCCGTAGACAAGATTCTTAACTGCGAGATATTGCTAGAAAGAAAGTGGTTATTATTCTTGCTTAAGCAAATTCCAAGCGTTTTTTTTAAGTTTAGTATTATCTTCATATTGCGAATATTCTTAATGATTTAATTACGTAAATTTATGTACATAATATATTATCCAAAGAAACTGATTTTAGGAAAGTAGTAACAAAATAGGTTTCCGAATGAAAAACTATAAAAATTATTATACTTACTACTCGTCGTATACCACACCAACCACTCCATCAGGGTGGTCCTTAAGTACATTCCGATAATGAAAGGGGACGAAAGTAATAATTTTTGGTGATAGGTATTTACAAAGTTTTCCAGTTTTTGAAATAAATATTCGATCAAAATGTCAAAACATTTCATCTTGTAAACAATTTTTCTAAACTAGCTATTTCCTTCTTTAAAAACAAAGGTTACACATTTCCATCGAACTTCACTTGCTGGTTCAGAATTTGAAAAAATCTGTGGCCCACTACAACTTTTTCAGATCCCAAGTTCCAGGTCTTGCAATATGAGAAAGGAAATAAAAATCTACAATCTCTACCAATCACAACATAACCTAATTTAAGCTGGAGACGGAGAACGGAAAGCTTGCAGAAAATAGTAAGATTTAATAGTTTTCTATGGAGGTACTCCATAACATAGCACCACTAAAATAAAAGTGGGCTAGGCCACGTATTCTGTAGTATTTTGTTCCGCTGAATCAGAATATAAAGTTAGTTAGAGTTTCCGGATCAGTACACGTTTCGAACCTAACATCAAGAAATATCTCTAGAAAGCGGTTTTGAGATTTCAAACTGACTTAATAGTCAGTGATCGGAAAAACATTGGAATCCATGAGATCATGAAGCTTAATTTGATCTCAACAACTCACGTTCACTGATTGTACAGTCAGGAAAGTACTAATACGTTTTTTCAGTGTAGACAGAAAGAGAAAAAATAACAGGCTAGTTTGTAACACAAAACTGATCATGGGACTATTATAGGAGCTTGCATCTCAATTCATCAGAGTTTCGTGGTTATACATCCTCGCACACCTAAGAATTACGGGATTATTGGGTTATGGAGTTAAGAAAGCCCATCGACTGACAGTCATCACTTAGTTTTGTAGTTATACATCTTAGCGTATTCCAGGTTACGGGGTAACAAGGTTATGGGTTTAGGGAAGCCTACCGATCCACAGTCATGTAATTTCGAACACTGGATGTATGAGGTCCATGTTCCCATAGAGTTTCATGGTTCTACATACTCACACATCCCCTGTTATGGGGTTACGGGGGTAAAATTACAAGGTTATGGTGTAATAAGATCATGAATTCGAAAGTTTTTCCAATCACTGAGTAATCAAGTCAATTTGAATTCTCGAAAATCCCTTTCTAGGAGAGTGTCTTGATGTTAGGATGAAAACTCGAAACGATCTGGGCTTTCTGACTTTATATATACTCAGATTAAACGAGCCAAAATAGTACTTTGTGGAACTAATTTGATGAACCGCAATCCTTTAATAACTAAGATTTCGGTAATAACCATTACAAAATTGGAAAGGGAATACACTCAAGCTTTGTTTTGGTTCCCATAAAATCCGGTTCCGAACGGTTCTAATCATGCGCAGTCTGAAATATGCGTTCGTGTTTATTTTGAACGGTTCAGAATTTCGCAGATGTTTGTTTTGGTTTTATTCGAACTTGATTCGGAACCAATCTGAATCATCCGAAGAAGTTCTAGCTCCCTAACACGAATTCCCAAAAGCTCCGTTTGTCATTCATAATTTTTTAATTTCCTGTTTTCCGTTTAAGAAAAGTATCTTTTTATTGGATTTTATGAGTATATTTTTGTAATGCGTTCTGGTTTTCAAATAACTCCGGATAGTTACGAATCGTTCAGAATTTCTACTATGGCGTTTATATTTCTGTGATGATTCTGGACTGTTCAGAAATAGAGAACCAAAACAAAGCTTCAGAATAATAATAAATAATAATAATAAGTAATACTCTAGGCACAGAAATTAAGGGATATTAAAAAAATTCCAAAATTTTGGGTGATTTTGAAAAAGTTGTAACTTGAAGGGAAATGGTCGCAGAGAGAATCAAAAAAGGAAGGTTCAAGTTTCTAGTTTTCGAATCTGGAGTTTAAAATTGTTTATCGTCAGCAGTTTTTGAGTAATCATAAAAAAAACAACGAAAAACCTTCCTCTTTTTATTCTCTCTACGACCATTTCCCTCCAAGTTACATTTTTTTGAAAATCAACCAAAATTTTGGGATTCTTTTAATATCCTTAATTTATGTGCCTAGTGTAGTTACATTATTAATTATATTATGAAAACCCGATTATCTATTATTTTGAGATTTCTACATTAAATGGGAAATAATTCCCCAATAGCGTTACGAATATCTGGAACGCCTTATGGCAAATTAAAAACGTATTACTTAGATATGTGGTATTACCATAGAAATAAATCAATTTAATAACAGAAATTGCACGAACAATTATTATTGATGTCAATACATATTAAATGTCAAGCAAATATAGACTAAGCCTTATGAAAACGAATGCTCAAATTAAAAACAGTAATCTGTTACTTAATTCTGACAGCAATACTATTAGTTGCACTTTCGACTTCAGCACATCACTTTAAATACTTTAGATACTTTTGTTACCAATACTTTCTATCCGACTTAGTATTTGTTTATCTAGAACGATACGCCAGTAGGAATTGTGATATAATTAAATAATTATGATGGATAATAATTACAGTGGTGATATTTATGAGGATGGTATATACAGATCCTTCACAAATGTTTACAAGCCACATGACCGCCGATTTTAGGCAACCCAACATCCCTAAATCTTGGCGTCAACAATATTAATGATTTGTTTACAATGAACAATGACAAACCGTTATGTCTACGCGAAAGATAATGCGATCGCATAGAATCTCGTGTAAAATTACATCAATCGCAACCGATGACACAGAATGTTATGATTTAATTTGAGATTGATCGTGTTGTGTTAATTTTACTGTAATTTAATTTCTAAAGGGAAGGAAATAAAATTACTATTACAAACAAAAATACTGGTCACGTGGCTTGTAATCACTTATGAAGACTCTGTATATTGACAATGATAATAAAGATGCAGTAATGGCGAAAATGATATATGTTGTATGCACTTATAATGTAAATATGGGTTCCTTCATTTTATATGTATTGTTTAAAAAACATGTATTACATTAGTAAGGATATTTTATATAACTGAAAGGTTTTATGCAATTGGTATTAATTAATATGGCCCACTATGACATTTTCAGTTGTGGTACACGGGTACTTTAGTCAGTACCCGGGTAATTTTTTTAGCATGATTCGACGAGATTGGAAAATAAGTTATTAATAAAAATGTTTGTTCGCCCTCAATTTTAAAAAAAGGATAACTAAATGAAAACTTGCATGAAGAAGATTCCATTATTTTCGTACAAAATATCTGTTGTCAATGACTTGATCTACTTTTTGTAATACCCAGTATAAATATAACGATTTGATCTAGTACCTTTCCTCCTTAAACCATACTTTATTTAATACGTTTTCTGTGTACTATATTTCTTGACACCTGCACTGCTTTCTCTTCGATCTCTTTGTGCCAGTTTCATTCGTTCATTTATAGACTATCGATCCGGTATCTACTGCTTTGTTTGTATGACTCACTGTTCTCAGTACGCGTAGATTTAATCACTATAACCCATTCATAGAATACGATACAAGCATATCCTCGTATATCGTCGCTGACGATAACAAACTTCTACTGTTTCCACTTCCACTGGCTGAATTGAAAATAACTTATCAACATACTCGTAGTGGGCATAGGAAGTCGATTGTGTGTGAGAAATGTCTTATTATGAATACGGAATTCCATTTTGGCAGCATGCTGTTTACAAGTTAAAACATGTATTAAGAATTACTGGTAATATAGTAAGCAGGGCTAAACGTGCTGCACGCAGGAATTCTGTGTAGTATTTTTACTTCTGCGACTGCAATCGTTTGAAAACTTTAATACTTATGTTTTGGACAACGTACAACTTCTTAGTGAGTCATTCAGTGGACAAACTAATCGATTTTATATATGTCTGTACTTCCGCCATTCGTTTGTCTCTTTTTAATTCTTCTCAATATCTCTCTGCCACTATTACAAAATACCATGTTCATTCATCCAGAATCTATGTAATATCCGTTTTTCTTAGTATTACATATTAAACCTACACATATTTTTATTTTTGTAAATTATGATCGTTACTCAACATCTCCAACATTTGTTTTTTGTTACATAAAACGAACTTTCTACACTGAAAGAAATGGGCTTATTAAACTGTTTATCTAGAATAATGTGTATAGCGCATATTAAAACTTTCATAACAAATATACAACTTTTATTAAAAAAAAGTAATCATCTCCATACTCATTATTCAATGAGTTTAACTGGAAGGTGCTTAATACACCTTATGCATCTGTGAAATAAACGTTACAATCAATACATTATTATTTGTTATAGACTTTATGTTCCAATTGTATAGTAGGGAATATTTGTTGTATAAAGACCAGTATCCGAATTTGTATAACAATTGTATTAGAATTATTCTTTCTTATATTGATTATATGTCCGTTTTTAACGTGTAAAACGCGTCTTATAATGGTTAAGTGATCGTCACCTCTCGGTGCATAACCGGTTATGATCGTAAAATTTCCGACAGCCTGCTGTGCATCGACTTACGACTATTACACGTCTAGTTTGATGAAAATAGACAATATAGGCACATGTTTTGTGGGATACATGATCATATCGCATTGTGTGAAATGGAAAATTATGTAAGTATCTAACTGTTTTAAGGCTTCTAATTGTTTTGTTTTTTCAAATGTAAATCTTGCCTAAATCTTAATTATTATTATTTTGTATGCCCTATTAGAAACCGTTGATGTTAAGTTTTACATAAGATGGAGGAACAGAAGGTTAACGGTGACAAAGAAGAGCATGGGTATAAAGTCAATCAACCAAAGGAAATAGAATTAGATGGAAAGAAGCTCAACCTTTCAGGGGATGCTTCATTCTTAAGGTGGAAGAGTTATAGTGCAAATTCTCATGTAATACAAGAAAATACGGGTGCATCGTTCCTAAGAAAATAAACTGGACAGTTTTGGGAGCGATTTGTCGTCATTTCAAATACTTAAATGTATGTTTTATGTTTACATTAGAACCTTAGCTTGTAATTCAATTCAATAAAATTTCTGAAAACTTAATGTCATATGTTTTTAACTCATATAAGTATACAACAGTTTAATACATTTATTATTATAAAACTTATAACCAGTACTAGATGTGTTAGGTGTATGTTTTCAAGTGGAGCTTATTTACAAGTAATGATTAGATTACCTTACGGGTGTGGTACATAAACATGTAGTCAGACTGTCAGAGGCAACAATGGGCAGATGAGATGTGATCGGGGTTCCTGGCAATCACTCGTGATATGTAACAAACAAGTATGTTCTTAATACGTAACTAATTATTGTTTACACTCACCGGGGGCGCCCCGCCCCGTCCCTCGCTGTCCTATCTGGTGGTCACCCGATGTAGGTTGTGCATGCACCTGGAACACCTGTAATCAAAACTACACACACATACACTCACTTCTTTCATCCTCGTATCACTCGGCTCAGCCCCTGGATACGGCGCCCCTCGGCTAATGCCCCACGGCCTCCATTCATTCTCGTATCACTCGGCTCAGTCCCTGGATACAGTGCCCCTCGGCCTTACCATTCATTCATTAGTGACAATAATAATAACACGTTTCACTATTAGTGACACAATAACAATAATAACACCTGATTTATAGAGACAGATCTGTCCTAATTACGTGCTTTAATCAGTAGGATTTTAATAAGTAATCGGTGAGAACGTATTCACGTATTACCCACTATACTTCTGAAATACGACTCTCTCGTCTCTAACGCAGGAACCCAGAATCACACCGTCAGCTGTAAAGAATCTACATAAATAATAAGGCTGTGAAACACAACCAATCATTTATTGAGAACTAAGCCTAGTTATTTACTTATTTGTTTATTTAGTTCTTTTCTTTCAAACAGTTCCTAACAGATGTTCTAATAACGAAATGGAACACTTTAATAACAGTTATTGCTATTATTTCGTAAAGAGTATAAAAAACGTTTATACTAGTTATACAATAATTTAATAAATAATAAGGTTTATAGTCACTATACAACTGTGCTAGCAGTACGCGTTTTATATCCAATATTCACCTGTTTAACTGTCACATATAGTACACAATGGTCTTATAATGGCATATAGAATTCTAATAAAGAATAAAACGCATTTCTTTCAGTGTAGTTCCTAAAACTCTTGCAAGATTTAAGCAAGTGAAAATCATTTTATACTAAATCCAAATTATATGCTGAATAACATGAAGGAACAACTATTAAGTCTTCGCAGCATCAGTAGGGTGGCCAATGTCATGGGAAAGCACAATACTCTTAATTAGTTAGCAGTCCTTTGGATGGCACGTCTCTATTATTGAAAGAAGATCTGCTAATCTGTAATCATTACTTTACCTGAAGTCAACAAAATAATATTCTTCTTATGTCATAAAATAGTAACCATAACTTAGTTTGTAAAACCTCCATGGCAGTTGTTAGTGGTGAAGCAAATTTCAGACTGGTTGCCACGTTGTCGATTGTTAGTTGTCCCTGAAACAGCGATAAGTTTGGCTGGTATTTATATTTCCTGTATATACTAGTCTGATGCATGGTCTGTTACCGTTCTGATCCTTGGTTTCTGTAGATGAGTTGTTTCCAAATTTCAGATAATTTAAAGTTCTCATCTCGATTGAAATAATCTTGTTTCTTCTGAATATCTGTTACCCCCTAAGGTAGATCTAATTAACACCAGAGTTCTGGTGAGAGATATAAGGTTTACGACTAAGCTACAGAGAGTCAATAGAAATCCAAAAGAATCTAGATAATTCTAGTTGAGTTGAGAAGTTACTTGCAATTTAAAAACGACCCTTTTGCAAAAATCAAGGAAGAGGACCATGGCAATGAGTACAAACCTTGCGCCTGAAGGACATAGATTAGAACACACAGCAAATATAAAGATTTATAGGTAGGCTCTAGTTTTAGATCTTCTGAAGAAGAGAGCTACATGCCTCTCAAAACGCAAGAAGTCTAAACTTACGACGTGGCAACCAGTATATAAGAATAATATATTTTCGATTAAATAATGTCCATGCACTTTCTTTTATTTTCGAGAATGCCCGCGAGACTCTCATTTTACTGTCTGTCATGATTCGATCAAAAGATTCTTCAACTTGGTTATCGACCTAAAAATAGTCTAACAGCAGTTACGTCATTCTTTACTTTAGTCATCTAATATTAGCGGAACTCATCCAGCAAAATTTTGAGCAAAATTAATGTGGGGTGTATCAATAGCGATCTTCACCACTAGATCCATTTATTTCTTGAAGTTTCCGGTTACGATAGGCAAGCGTCCTTAATCTTCATTTTAACATCAATTCTTCCTGAAAACAATGAGGAAAGTACCTAAAAAACCATAATATACCCGATGTTGGTAAATTGGACTGAGTTTAATATGTTAGTTAAATTAATCAGAGCATAGAGTAGATCACTACTTGTACTTTCTATAGTAGGTCTTTTGTTGGCAAACGGATATTAGATTCTACATGCCTTCACATCGTACTGCTTTGGAATCATATTAGAAGGTGAATGATCATGAGAGCACAATTTATTTAAATAGTGGAATTACAAAAATTCGATACTGTGCCAACTCAACCCTTCAATGTTGATAGTTATCATTACACTATAATACCTACTGTTAAACAATATTTGATTTTTTTTTTTGGAAAAATATATTTATATATTGAAAATATTTTAATAAATATAATGCAGGTATAGTCTTTCCGAAGTCAGTTGAACATGTATAAAAAACCGAGCAATCAAATTTAATAAGTTTCATAGGCGTCCCTAAAAAAGTTTTCTGCTAAGTGTAAAAAATTATAATAATTTGTATAAAATGTGTAGAAAATTTCTATTATGTATATGTTCATTTGGCCAATAACATATTTTAATTATTTATGTCCTCAAATAATTTTATTATATTGGTGGTAAATTTCGTTTTGTTCCATTTCAAAAGGTCTCTAAAATGCCATGTTGTGATAATATTAGTAAACAAAATATCCCTCTTATTTCTCCCTTTCGCAGTTGTAATATGAATGATTGATAGAAGGTACCTATAATAAATTAAAATTACCTGAATCACACCAAATTCCGCATTGCTGCACTGCACTGCTGGGCAATTTATCAACCACTTGTCAACTGGTATGATTTATTTCCCCGTAATCCAATGCAACTGTCTTTGTTTTCCTTTGGCCGCGCTCGCATTCTTCAACTGGTCGTATACATTTCTACCACCTGCACGTTTAGTTCGACCAGACCTGTATATGGGTATGGCTAAATAAATATGGGAACAAGTTTTTCAAAAATTTCAGTGCCGAGTTGCTGCACAGCGACACAACCTGGTACATACCTTGAAGTTATTGGTTCTTCAATTGACTTCGGAAAAACTATAATACCTGGTTCTGCCAAGAAAAGTATTTTTTTAAACTTTTATGTATATACTTTATATATCCATAATGCCTTATGTTATCTTTGAAAATAAAAACACGTGACATCATGGGAACGTTTGCGGAATTAGTAAAAGTACTGACTGAAAGATCGCATGCATCTTTTAATTTTTAAATATGGAATAAGGATGAAGTTACTGCCTGAACCAGGCTTAACGGTAATTTCTGAACAAATATTTATAACCTATAAACATGTGCAGCAAATGCAACAATCTATAGTTCGTGTCTGTTTGTGACATCGTTCCCATGTCGTTCACCCTGTCCCACTGAACCTTCACCCCGCTGTCCTAGATAACACGTATAGGGACTTATGTACAGGCTGTCCCTATAGCAAGACAAAATTGAGTGACTTCCTTAGCGGTAGAAGTACACACTACTACTGAATATAATAAAAAGTTAAAAAAAAAATGAAGGTCGCCTTAATTTTCACATTTTTTTATTATTGCTTCTAATTACACAGTTGAAATGAGTTTATCAACAGATACTTGATTAAACTAAAAATTTTTAAAAAAAGCAGAATTTCCGATAAATTGGATATATCTCAAGAAGCATCAGAGTTGAGTATAACGAATAGGTATATAGTTTGATAAAAATAAGAGAAAAAAAAATTAAAGTATGGAATGATTCAATTTTATAAGTTTGACCTGGAACTATGAAACAACTAATTCCAGAAGACATTCTTTCTCATTTACTACGAGAATTACTTTACACTATTTGGACATTCTATACGCAAATGTTCATATAAGCGTATCGAAGAAATGTCAATAGTAATGCCTCCCTTATGGGAAAACGAATTCAGAGCAAAGTTACCTTAATGGCTGAGTAATTAATCGAATTTCCATATTTAATGATGGAATGTGCCGTACAGCGGGAAGTTCTGAAATTATAGTGCATTATCTAATTATTTCGGCAGACGCATAATTTTCCAGTCCGTCCTTTCGCATTAGGGGTGAAATATAACGGGCGATATGGTTCAGGTTCATGCCATAAATCACCGAAAGACGCACCCACCTCAAAAAACGTTAGTTATCTATGAGAAGGGTTATATCACGGCGGAACTTGCGTACAATCGATGTGGTAGTTCTTGTGTTACAGAAAAACCAAAATTATTGGAAACGATTTATTCTTTATAAGATGTAGAAAGGCATGTGTCATTCATCCTTGTAATAAAATTTTCGTTTCGAAAAAGAGTACGTATTTGTGGACCATCAAAAATACCTTCTTTCAATTTCGCATCACTTATCGCTGGAAACTTCTGTCCTAAATATTGAAAACAGTCACCAGCTTTGTCCAGAGCTTTGACAAACTGCTTCATGAGACCAAGCTTGATATGAAGAGGAGAGAACATTTGAAGGCTCAGTCAGTGATATACAGGGTGATTCACAAATGGTGACCAAAATTGAAACATCGTATGCTTTGGTGAATTTTAACCCATAAAGTTTGTATCTAGGACGCTTCGTTTAAAAGATACAGGGTGTTAAACTTCAAACAATATTTTCAATTTTCTTAAATAATTTTGAAGCTAGTAATTGAAATAATTTGAAATTGAGCACAATTGGGTATTTATGTATTTGTCCAAAATCTGAGGCCTTTTTCTAAAATTTAGATGCTTCAGTGGCGGATATACAGGGTATCATTGGCATATTTTTCTAAATAATATAACACACCACAGCTTTACGGTAGCAACCATGATATTTTCGGATTCGTCTTTAAATTTTTAGTAATTTGTAGAAAATTAAAAGACAAATCCGGAAATATCATGGTTGTTACCGTAAAGAAGTGGCGTACTATTTTATTTAGAAAAATATGCCACCAATACACTGCATCTCTGCCATGTAAATTTTAGGAAAAGCCTTCAGATTTTGGACAATGTTTACATAAATGCATGTGCCCAATTTAAAATAATTTCACTTCCTAGTTTTTAAATTATTTAAAAAAATTAAAAATATTTCATCACGCAGAGGATACAATCGAAAACAACATCAGCATATTCTAAATCTATGACAAAAAAATCAAGATCCTCTAAAAAATGCTTATGTAATTTGCTGTTTCCTCCCTATTTCCTATAAAAAGATGGAGTTTAAGAGTTTCGACATCGTTGCATAGCTGTTTTCTGTTGAAAAAATCATGCATATTTATTTTGGATTTAACTTTATTTATTCCTAATTTTTTCTCAAAGAAAAACTATTATTAACTTGTTCTACACAGTAAACTGTAAAAAAAAATACCAAAAAAACTTATGGCTCCACAAATAAATACTATATACTTTTGAGATTTTTCAACTCAGTATAACCTCCTGAGGATATTATTGGAATCTTCAGTACTGAGCTCAGAGTTCATATTTCATGTTTTTGCACTGCCAAGTCGTCCAAGAATATACTGTTATTGGTAAATATAACATATGGAGAAAGAAAAAACATATCTAAATCAAAATAGTCTTCTATAAGTTATATCCGATATCCTGTCATGCCAACGACAAAACAAATGGGTACGCAAACATTTTTTCTGTAGGAACTTCACCAGACTCTGACCTAGATTGCGAGGAGACAGTGATTTTTATTCGGCTGCTCTTTATTCCATTTCGTCTTATCAGATACAATGTCAAGAGAATACATTAGACAAAAATCGGTTGCAAAAGTTGTGTAACGTTAGACTATGATTGAACCTTTTAAGCTGGCTTTTAAGTTAACTCGGAACACGTTTCAGTATCATTCCATTGGATCCCACTAGATTTAAATAATACATATTTAACCATTTTACTCAACTTAACTTAATACTTAACGATTTTAATTGAGAAACCAAAATTGAAAAATAGAAGTAAGGTTTGTTTAGCCAAAAAGTTCACATAGTGTATGATATACTATGCGATTTCAAATTAGATCACGTTCTGTTAAAGGTCTAATTATATTATATTTTATACGTTTCAACTAGGGATATATTTCTTTATCAAGGCTGCAACAAAATATGAAAAGCCGTTAACTTATATTCCAGTGACAACAATTATATTTTCTTCAAATGCTTTAAAAGCCCAACGTAATATACAAAAAAGTAATTTCCAAAATTACTACAATGACAACAACATCCAAACAAAAATTATAAATATGCTTTTAATATTAAAAATTGAAAGCAACAACTTCCTGCTCCAAAAACTACAACAAACAGTTTATCACAAAAAGTAAGTAGGTACATGATAACTTGGAACAAAATAAATGAATCAATTTACGTATACACAAAAGTTAACTTATACTGATATGTAACCATATTTATGTAATATCACGAAACGATATTTTTTCATTGACCTTTAAAACGGTTTGAGCTAGAAACTTTGTGCTTGACATGCGTGATAAGTCTTTTTAGTACAACATATTTATTAGTTTATGTTTCATTATTTAGGCCACAGCTTCCTTTACCATCACATTTTTTTATCTGTATACCTATGATTAAATAATTACATTTTCTTACCTAAAATTGTTTTAAAGATTATTTGTCTCTTGTAAAATTTTAATGCCTATAGATTTTAATTAAAAGAAATATCTTCATTATAGACATGGATTATTTTATGTCTTTGGAACGCCCATAGTATCTTTTAGGCATATATTTAGAAAACACATTTATATAAACCTTTTTTAGTGATTTTATACGTTAAATTGCTCGTTCAAATAACGTAATTCTCGAAGGTATTCCAGTGAATTTAGAGTCGAAGAAACTTTTAGATCATTTTTGTTTACAAATATCATTTCTTATTATTAAAATTTATATATGTATACACCAATATAACAAACAATAATTATGTATATGTAATATTTTAACGAATTCTGTATAATACCTGAATTTACAAATAGTAGTTTAACTTTAGGTTTAAGATTTTCCATTCTAGTCATTTTTTTAGTTTATCTTACTTTGATTTTACAATAGGTTTATTTGGTTTCACCGATTAATTTTCTAGGAAAATTAAACAGCTTTAAGATTGCAATATGCTTTATTCTGTTTGTACAAATTTGTTACAAATACATTTTTTTTTATTTAGTACTAAACATATTTTTTTTTCTCTTTTTGCAGCATACCTTTTTATATATTATATACCTGCTAATTTTTAAAAACGCAGACATTCAAAATTTCAATTTCAGTGAAAAACTGTCACTGCAAATTGGCAATTAAATGTTTGACAACTGATTAGAAAGACTACACATCAGATTTTGATAAAATAAATCTAACTTATTTAGTAATACGAACTGTTATGCAATGGCAGATCCAGATTTCAAAGTACACCAAGACATGTGCTGCAAAATTTTAAACAAATGGAAATTCCAGTGCCGGCTAAACTGTAACTGTAATGAATTGGTTGCATTCAGTCGAAAAGCCTTGTATTACAGGAGGTTTGGTCGCTTATTTTATTTTTGTTGATTTGTGCATTAATTTATTTACATTTATGAAATGAGGAAGTAAGTAGCTGTGGACAATGAAATCTTCCCAATCGAAAGTATATAAATTTCAGCTATGTTTACTAGTTATTATATGAATTTAAAAAGTAATAAAATGTAAGAAGTAATGGTGACAAATAAAATAGTTTTCTAGGGTTAGAACCTAAAATTGCACAGTAGGATTAAATATTTGCTTTAATTTAGAGCTGACATTTCCTAATTTTTGGAAATCACAAAAACAAAAAAATACTTAATAATTTATCTTAACATTTTTTATTGAAATTCATAGCAATCAAAATTTCGTATAAATTTTTGTAGTTATGTGAAAAAATATTGTAGGTGATACTACATGGAGAAGGTCTCAGTGAGCGTCGACTATTATTCCATTAATCCAATTCAAGGAATCCATGGTCTTGCTTTATGCAAATATTTTACAGACACTATGTGTAAAAAAATTGAGAACATAAATAAATACGTATTACAAATGTTAGGTTTGTTTTGAATTCAGATGCTTCACTGTGACCTACATGATGGAAAATTATGATTTTATTAGTTTTTCCGAAATGAGACTTTTTATACGGGATAAGTATGGATTTTCTATAACTGAGACTGTTGACCATTATCTGTCTAAATGTTATGACATCTCTAAAATGCGCAGAACTTGTATTAGTAATTTGTCTGTATGTTCAAACGATAAAATACTAACATCGTTAGAGGATATTTACTGTGTTATTAAAAAATGTACCTACTAAACATAAAAATTGAAATTGAAACATGAAAATGAATAGGTACTTAAACATTTCAGACAATATTGTCTTTTATAATAGAAACTATTCTGACAATTATTATAACAAGAGTTTTTGTTTCAGAATGTTATAAACTGCCAAATATATAGTAGTAAATAGTGGAACAACGACAAACAAGACAAAATGACGTCAAGACTAGCGGAAATGCAAGTAAGTATCTCTTAATAACATCTCAATATTTATGAGTTTTTAGGAAATTCCCATCTAAAAAATTTATTAACTTTCCTCAAAAATTAAGATAAATATGCAATAGCATGACCAAGACTAATAGAATTAGTTTTATTTGTGTTACATGTGACATTTTTCCGTACTCTGACAAACAAACTTGTTTACATAACAATAAACAATTGCAAGGAAAGGTCAACAAATGTATAAAAGTTTAAAATGTGATTACAGTTGTCCCACATCTTCCAATAGGCAATGAGAAAGGTGTATATTTTATGAGAGGAAGCAATTATTCAATTTTGTTTCTAAAGAACACACAATACAAAATATTTGAATTTGCCTCATTAATCACCTGGCTTGTCTCATATTACAATCGATAATAACTTTTTTTTAACTTTTTCCACTTAGGGAGAGGAATTGTTTAATTTTGTTATCAAAATGCTTACAGGAATTGTTTTTGTTATATTTTTCGTACAGTCAACGGATTATACATAATCTTCCTACCTTCTAGGATATTAGTCCGCTTGTTCACAAACTTGTGGACCCTCTTTACGGAAAAGCTTTTGATACGGATTTTAACTAACATTGTACCATCTCTATTTACATCTCTTCCATTTTCGTATGTTCCAACATCGCAAATCATTACTAACCAAAAAGTAAGAAACAAAAATTGGGGTGGAAGCACTCATCATCTCGCATTTATGCAATAACCATTTAATCAACAGTTCTATTAGAATTGCATGGATTCGTAATTCAGTCAAATTAGATCATAAAATCTGAAAAATCAGAAAAGAATATTGGTAGACATTTTATTGCACTTTATGACGGGGAAGGGTACATAAAATAATATCAAAAAAGTAACTCGAAAGAAGTGATGCTAAATTGACAAATTGCAAAGTTACAAAATTGCATGTTTTTTAATTTTTTTTTACTGTCCATGAAAATCTAGACGACATATCAGAAGATTAATTGTTTTGTATTGTAGGCAATTAAATTGCCTACAATTTAAGGTACCTGAAGTCACTTTTCACCTATTTGTTAACTGCAAAATAAAGGTCGAACGAGAAAAAGTTTTCGAGAATTGAGCATTAATTTTGCGACGGATGTTGATGAAATCTACCGTTAATTGAAAGACCAACATGTCTGCCAAAGGCCGATTCAATTGACCGTGAAATTTTTGCTCCAGACATTTGTTATTTAATTTCGTTCGTTTTTTTTTTGCAACTAATTGTTTAATTACCAAACGTTAATTTTAGAAGTTAATATCGTAGATATAGGTTCTAATTAATTCATAGAAACGTATTGAAAAAGAAAAATCTTATAAAGTTGAAATTAAGTAGCCCTTTATAACTAACAAAGTAGGACGTGCAAAACAGCGTTATAAACAAATTGCCCTAGGTTCAGGCAAAAGCCGTTAGGGAATTCGCTTTTTTTGTATTAAATAGAGTTTATTTTTACGGTAATTAAAAAAAAGAGAACTCACCTACGACTCTTTGTTCCAAATATAACTTGTTTAATTATCTATTAGACGTATCGGACGAGGATTTTAAAGATAATTAAAGAAAGGGTTAAACTTTTATGTTCAAAACGTTTTACATTGATAGTTCATGTAATAACCGCGTTAGCAGCAGTAAAAGTTAACGTTAATGAATGGCCTACACGCAAGAGAAAGAGCGCCGGGCCCACGCGCGCGATATTTTTGCCTTCAACTTTCAAATTCGGTTCAGTCTCTATCTCGAGAACCGCTCGATCAATTTTGATGATTTCTTTCTATTGTAGATATTTCGTCAAGATGAGTAGTACAATGCCGTCATAAAATTTACATATTGTCGGTATTAATCCGTCGCAAATTAAACATTAAATGTTTATAAATTAAAAATATCCATATAAATTTTACTTACGACTGCTATAAATATTATTTTTATCTCGTAGTTCATTTTTTTTGCTTTCTTGAAGAATAATGTATCTTTTAAAAATTTCAAGGGAATGGGGACATTAGCAATAATAATTTATACAGATATTTATAAAAATAAAAACTTTTATAACTTTTATTTTTATTATAAAGGCTTTGATTTACTGTTATTAAATTTTACTTTTTTTGGCAGAAATGAATTCATCACCATCTTCGTTTTGTTAGAAATCTGTCTTTTCAAAATTGATTTCTGTAAATTCTTCGGTATCATCTGCAGTTTCTCGATTATAGGTTTCTCTGCGTTTTCGCCATGGCAAAAAATTAAAATAAAAACCCAACCTATAGGCCGTACGATATTTATTCAAATAGAATTCCAAGAAAAGAATAAGCCAATAAAGTTCTGTTATCGGAACTACTACTTTCCGCCAATGTCTTTCTACCTCGGATGTCGAATGCGGTTAACTCCAAGAAATTGACGCAGGGGTCTTCTTGGAATTCTACTTTTGACTTTGGGAGTCAGTTGCATTTTGTTTTTCTCATCAATCTTAACTTCATCTATTTTACTCTTACCAGATGAATAAAAACAACTCTGGGGCATTTTGCATCCTCAAAAACTTCTAAATGCATTACATAGTTTTTTAAATATGACTAAAATTAAATTTAATAAATGATCTTTGACAGCCTCTATCTCAAAAATAAGAAATGAGAAGCCCTGATCTGATCCCTGAATTTATGGTGCGTTTTTCCAAAACACCCTGCATGTTTTTTTTGCAAATTTCATTTCATTATTTAGTCGCAAAAATGAATCATCAAAATATATCCTCTTAAATTTTCACCAACCGATACGGTACTTTCCTTAATATTTTTCTAAAAGATATGTGCATCCCGTTGGAAGAATATTTTAATCAATCATAATTATTGCATAAACTACTTAGGTATATCTAATATTTTTCAGACAATATAAAATGATCTGTTAGATTAGACCAATTTAGAGAATTTTTTAACAATTTCGTTTCTTGTTTGAAGGAAAGTTATTGCTCTGATGCCGTCAACCTACTTAGTTGATGCCAAATCAGATTAAAAACGAAACTGAAGGTCGACCTCTCCATATTTGGAAAATGTATTCATCGATATTGTTAATACGTTATAAAAAAAGGGTCAATGTAATCATTAATATTATAATTATGTGAAATAATTATTAAATTAAGACGAACAAGTAGGAAAGTTATGAGAGCGAGATTCGAACTAACTATAAAAAGGGTTATTGAATGCAATCAATAAAAAATTTCCCTACTAACCAACACCTGGACTTGTTCTGTTCTAAATAAACACCATTAGCAAAGGATATCGCTTTCAGTAGGTAATTCCGGTGTGACGTGGCATAAATCGATATCAGAAAATGAATGTAAACAATGCGCTTTATCATAAAATACGTGACGCAGTCATAATTAGATAGGTAACACTCAGTACGTAGGTTTACAAGTACTAGATTTGCTTACATTCGATGTATTTGACTGTAATTAGAATGCTTGGCCTTTAATAGTGGATTATACGTAATAAATAACAAAAATGTTCCTATAAACATGTGCCTGGTTTCTAAAAAGATTGTTTTTTTTTAAATTCCAAGAAAAGACGGCTGAAACTATTTCGTTCAAATTTTCCCCATTCATATTCTATCACAGAAGTATAACGTATATTATTGTAATAGGTGGACGTCGCAATTTTCTCTTCATTTTTGTACTTCCAAACTATTTCAAATTTGATAGTTTACTGACAAAAATTGATTCTTGCCACATGCTGCTGTAATGATTTTTTTTTCGTATTATATGTTACAATGTTAGGATAATTAGGTATCATAAAAGTACCAAAACATTAAATTATTTATTTTAATAAAGATAATTACCGTTCAAGTAGTCGCGTTGTCTATGAATGCAATTAAAGGAAAATGTTATTTATCCTTAACTATTTTGAATAGTATGTCTCACAAACCTTACAAAACGTATCATATTGCATTGATTTATACAACACTTTTTCGTTAATGTGACTAATGAGAAACTACCCGTTTTAGTATTTTTTATTTTATCGTCCGTTTTACTTCTACAGTTTGTTTTAGAATTTAAAAGTTTTTCAAATACCTTTCACATTTATAATTTTTTTATTCATATTTTGCACAGATTTAGAGATGTACATTCATATTTGATGTAAAAGAACAGTTACCTTATACACGCCATTTATCCAGGTTGAGGAATTTTTTTGCTTGATGCTTCGTGCACACAAGTCTCGTGGGGTAAAATAAAATCAATTGTTTGGTCATAATTGCGTTTCAGTCATTGTTGTTTCCTGTATTTGATATTTATAATTATTGATTTAATAGTCGATTATTTTTGTACAATTGTTAAGCGGAAAAATAATACATTGCTTTTAGATCAAAACGAAGCGTGCATGGTATTTATACAAATTATATGACCCATTGATACACATACACAAAATTTTAAGATGTGTAAAATGCGAACAAAAAACAAAGGTATTTGTTTTGTCTTACTCCTAGAAAGTTAATGTACAGCGTGATTCACTATATTTTGACTCCCCTTTAACTTTTTTGTTTTGAGAGGTATAAAGAAATGTAAAATACAAAAGTTGCACGATTTTTTGTAATTTTTTCGAAATTGATATTTGAAAAACAAAAAAAAAATTGTTAATTTAAATTAATCACCCTGTATATTTTTACATATTTCGATAGAACGTTCCCTGTCGAGCATAGTCATATAGGGTTTGTTGGGTCCATCTCTAACAATAAGCGAGAAAAATAAGATATCTTGTAATTGTTGGACCTCTTTTAGGCACTTCTGCCTTCTTTCCAAGTACCTATGTAAGAATTTACAGATTTAATTGTAATATATTTTGACATATTACGTAATTGGAAAAAAGGCAGAAATACCTGAAAGAGGTCTATCAATTACAAGATATCTTATTTTCTTAAGGTCGCCATATCCCTAGCCGAGAAATAACCAAATTTCTGGCGTTTTAGGTACTGAAATCTTGAAAAGTAAACCGTGTAGAACAAAAGTAAGCACAAAAATAAAATCATTGATGTTCTGTTTATTCATTGTTACTATTTAAATTTACTCAAATAAAATAATAACTAAAAAAAAGCGTTTGTAAAACATGCGTTTGCTGTTATCCTAACCACACATTTTAAGAATTATTTTCACGTACTTGTAAATAAAAGTAAACAATTTTATATGTAGGACTAAGCAAGTAAATGTTATAAGAATATTTACATGTGGTTATATACAGGGTCGGAAAGTCCCCATGGTTCATCGGCCGTTACGTGAGAGCGATAAAGTAAGTCATAGAAATCCGTGCGATAGAGAAAGATGGCTATAATGAAGGCGTCTAATAGTCACAGCCCATTTCGCCCTTCCACAAATAAGAAGTGGATCTTATCCATAGCGGCCTTAGAAGTAATTACAATAATGAAAATTAGTATCAGGGCGGACGTAGAGGTTTTTATAGTGGATCCTCTCCCACAGAGCCTAGCCCGAGAATGACAAAGATTCCTAGCTAAGGCTAAGTACATAAGTAACAACTCGAAAAATCATAGTAATTCAAATAAGAGTACGGTTCGCTTTTCAAATAAAGTGGGATATTTTTTCTTAGAAATACCACAATAAGTTACAAGCAGTGATTGAATTTACCAAATGCCCAGTGGGGGTGTTGAATTTTTATTGTTCTTAGTGAATGTATCTTTAATGAAATAAATAATTAGTCCAAATTTCGTCGCTCTTCATAAAATCTAATCAGAAATATTTTAAAAATTGTCATTTTGTATCAAATTTCAATAATACATATTTCTCGAATACGAAACAGCTCTAGTTTTAATTTTGGCCAATTAATCCTGGAACACCCTAAGTGTTTATTATAACACTAAATAGCACACTGAACAAATAACAATGTAATTTATTCTCAATACCAATAAGTGGTTTGTTTTATATGGTAATTGTGTGGGATGTATCTCGTTCAACTTGTCTATAAAATACTGAACAAACAAAAAATTAGCCACCTCACAGTGTCATGTTGAACTCTTATGCTTATTTTCAAAGTCAAGTCGCAATGGAAGGCGTGTGTGGGTATTTTTGACTTGGAAATAAAGCCTACAACAGTCCTTGATTTATGAAATGTTACAAGATACTTTTAGTATCATGAGGTCAAGTGTTTTTTTTTGTGACAGTATATAGGTATTTTAGATATATTTTTTGAAAAATTACCCTTTCTCTTTTGTTGCCAGTTGGTAGATACATGCAGTCACAAAATGATTATCCAATTTTCGATGAATACTGAAGATAGGAAAATCAGATTCTCAAGTCCGATATTCAAAATAAATTCAACTGTCAATTTAATTATTTTTATAAATTTCATGGTTACGGAGTAAGGAAGCAAATATATTGTAATGATTGAAAAATTGCCTGACCGAACTTTAGTCCAAAAATAAAAACTAATTATTAATATAGCAAACAATAAAATAGCATAAAATTGTTAATATAAAGACTCTGAATATAAAAGAAGTAATTATAGAGGATATCATATAGTATTAAATTGATAATTTTAAATTTAATTCACAAATATAAAATAAATTTTTAAAAGAATGCATGACAGCGACACTTGTTCACAAGAAATACGATGAGAAAACATAATATAAAACCAGAGTGACATATATCAAAAGACAGCTTAATATTCATAGATGAATTTGATATGCATAAATTAGGTAAACGATTAAATGTAGAGAAGATATCTTTAATGAACTGAAGTCAATTATGAAATTTTATTATCAAATGTCAAATCAAATTATAAATTTTAACAAATGTCAAAACTAAAGTTGGCTTTACAAGTACCAGAAAACGACTTAAAAAAAGAACAGAAAATAAGGAATATTTAATAATAAGTAATAAATTATATGTTAAAAATAAAAGGACATTGTAACAAATGTATTAGGTATAAGAAGTGCAGTGAAAGTGTTGTGAAAAAAGGACGCCCAAAGACTGGAATGTATGTGAAGGGACCTTAAAGGAAAATAAGGACTGGAAATTTCTAGAAGCAGGAGAAACAAATGTTTATTTACTAGTTACGGCTTGGTTTTTTTTGGTAAAAAGCTAGAGAGGAGAAGTAGCTCCAACAAAAATTAAATAATTATTAAAAAACAGTCAAGAAGTAAATTAAAACTTACTAGTAACATCCAAAATCGTTTGTCTGCAAAATCCACATAAAGAAAGTCGACAGTGAAGAAAAATTTTGCAACAAATAAAAAGGCAGTATCCGGAGAGGTGTTCCAGTGGCCCAAAAATGGTACAAAAGACATCGTCAGCGTTTCCAACAAGGAAAGAAGTACCCAGTAACCAACAGGTACCTAAAAATTAGAAAAATAAAGTGCACTAAAGTATTAATTCATAGCTATAGCTTACAATTAACAAAGTATTAATACAGTATACCTTAGAAAAGGAAAAATTAATATAACAGGACTTACCTGCACAAATTTAGATACTAGCAATCCAAAAACTAGCTTTAAAAACTCTAATATTGAATGAGCTCACAAGTGTTTAAAAGGGACGGCCATCTTAGTTTTAAACGTCAAATCATGTGAATTAAATTTATATAAGTTAAGATATGCAATACAATACACGGGCGAGTGGTTAAGGTAGTATCAATCAGAATTAAGTAAAACATTATAAAATTTTTAAATAAAAAATAGAAAACAAACCCAGTCCTTGTATTGTAAAAATTGTTGTAGGATAAGGTACAGAAAAACCAAAATATTCTTTATGATTGTTCAACTTAAAAAAATTTCATTTATACGAAGTCATTTCTGATTTAAAGCCAACCAGTTGAAAATTTTGTTTTCTTATAATCTCCTTTACTAATTTAAATAAATACTGTATAAAATTGTTAAAACTCTATTTTCTGGCGTGCTGCATTGAGCGAGTTTAAGAATGAATGATACTGAACCGACTCCTGAGATTCAAATTAATACAAATATCTGAGTGCCAGCTAGCAAGGGATAAAAAAATTTAATATACGAGGTGAATAAAAGTAAGGTTTGTATTCAACAATTTACAGTTAATCTAAATATAAAATAAAAAGTAATTATAGAAACAAAATCAAAATACAAAACAATAATCAATACACAAAATTGAATTAAATTAAATTAAAATTAAATTAAATTTATTATAAAACCACATCAAAATAATATTTTATATAAAATTTTCCTAACAATATATTTTTATTGTAAATATGTCCGGCTATAGTCTAGAAAGATAGGTAGTTTTTTCCTAGTCTCATTCGAATGTGTTATACAAAGTATTACAAAAAAGGAAGTCAAGCCGTAAATCATAGATTTATTTAGGCGCTACTTTTTCAAAATAATAGTGTCAAAATTACAATTAAAAAAATATTTTTATTAATATTATTGTTCGAGATATTAAGTTCAAATGGAATTTTACTTTTACTTTGTGCCGACAGATGTCTTATACAGGGTGTTTCGTATAAGAACCGACACAGCAGGGGCATGTAGGAAACCCAAAATATGGTGATTTAGCGCAACTTACCTTTATACTAAACTGCACCCATAAGAAGTTTGTAGATGATTCATTTCGCTGTTCTACCTGGGAATCTTGCTGAGATGATCCGTTTACGGGGTGTAAAAAAGTGTGAAGATTTCCATTGCACATTTGCATTCTTCTGTCCTATGGCTTGACCATAGCCAATTGTGACAAAAAGAGGTCCGTATAGCTGCCTCTTTACGATCTATTATTGACATTTTATGAAACTTTTTGCATTTGCATATGAAGCGAGCTTCTTTGCATATTCGACAAGGATAAGAATCCTACCAAGCTACCATTCTTTTTATATGCTGTAGTTGCAAAGGCGTGAGATATTTTTGAATTGCGATAACTCCTTACAATTTTCCCGTTTCTCTAAGCTAATTTTTGTACGATGGCATTTTATTATCTGTCAAAGGTGTTTCCCAGTGAAAACGCGTACTGTCATTAATTTTATTCATTAATAGATGTACTATACACGTATTCCACTGCTCAATTGGTTCACTTACATTTTTTAATACGTAGGTACTGACGGAAGGCATCAAGTAATTCATCCAATGCTTTAGGAGAAATTCTTAGTAATAGTAGATAATGATGAAGTATGGACCAATGTCGTATATAACTTTTCGCAAATTTTCGTACTTCGTAGAAACGATATTCACGGCCTCTTTACAATTACTATCATCTGTGCTTTCTAAGGATTCTATAGCTTGAGCGGCGTTGTGAGTGACAGCGTGAGTTGTGACAGCGGATATATTTGGATTATTTTCTACACGTGTGACGAAACGATCACGAAATGCCTGCCATTTTTCAATACTACCATATAATTTTGGCAATTCCAGTTCACGTAATTTTATACTTGGCATATTTGAAAACACGGTAGATGGCAAGCAAGGTTGAGGCATAACGACTTTTTGCACCTTGGAGGTGAATGCCGCGATGTACGATTCTTGATCTTTACATATTAAAATTAATTCCCTTCGCAACGTCATTTGTTTCGAGTTCTTGAAACTCTTCATGTATGCGATTTAAAGTTCTGAAATGCTCTCCCAGAGCTTCGAGGCGAACTTGAATAATATCCGCATTTGTTGATTCACGCGACGTATAGCTAGGAAATTTTCATGTTCGGGTTTTTACTCGCATGTCACCGCGTTTACGTTTGAGTGCGGCAATAGGATCTTTAGGTGCCATTCTTTAGCGAAATTTTCCTCGTTGATTTATTCGTCTTTCATTGATGAATGTAAGATACCGGACAGCGTCTGAATAAGGTGTTTCAGTGATGAACAAGAACTGCTCCACTTGTACACTACTCTTCTAACTTCTTTTTCACAGGTTTTGATTAATTTCAGACACTATCCGGCTCGGAGGACCAAAATGTTACTCGCAAAAAAATGTATATATGTTGAACAATTTTTCACTGAGTAATCCCACACTACACGTTAATGGAAGCAGGTAATTGATTGAATAAATTGAAATAATTCTTGTTTATATATTTTACTTTTCTAACACTTAACTCACTACAATTAATATTACAATTCGTTGCCCTTATAAATTTAACTGTTGGAACTTGGTCTGAAACGGTTTTTCCTGATTGGCGCTTCTTGCTTGACTGTCTTTTTCAGATTCAGAGTAAGTTTTTTGAATTAAACTCAAAATAAAGTAATTAACATAGAAAAAAAAATTATGATGTACATTTCAAATGATTAACTAAATATAATATACTTAGATACTATACAAAGAAATTATACTAATCAGATAGATATCATCCAGAACTACATGCTGAAAAAAAAATTAAAATCAATCCGTGCCTTCTAAAATATAAAGATTTCAAAGTAGGACATATATAAATAAGACATATTTTTTATTTTTTTCGACAGATAGTTTGTTATAATCACCTCTTCTAATTAGAAGTTCTCTTTTGTGTCAATGAAATTTGTAATGATAATGAATATGACTGTAAAACCGGAAAGAAAAAATACCTGTGCTTCTCGTTCAAAATTAAATAGTTAAATAGGTATTTTTAATTTCATGAATCATACATATTACTGTAACATAGTACTGTACTGTTTTTCTCCATTACATGCTGTAGGTATGATTACAACCATTTACTTCGTCAACAAATTTTCGTTGATAATATTTAAATGGTTATCGAAGACATAGTACCTAACCCTAATATTACTAAGGTATTTACATACAATGGTTGTAACTTGTATAGTTAGAAATCTTAAAATTTAGTTAAATTAAAAACTAAGGTATTATTTCACTTTGTTGTTAAAATACTCTAAAATTGTATTTTAAAATAGAGTCAATATATCAGAGAATAATTTAAATTCTAGAATGATTGAAATTATTTCTTAAAGACGAAATAGTCATCGGTTAACCTCAATGTTTACATTCACTTGAATTTAACACAAGGTGCAAATTATTCATTCAGCTACGACAACAGCATTTAAACAAATTTTAAATATATGAGATAAATAAATATTTAAAAAGGTAAACAAACTATTATCGTGTATGACGCATGACGCATGACCTTCCAAAATCGTAAACGTATAAGTAATAGATATAATAATTATTAATAAAAGCTGGTTCCTCAGTACTGCATCATATAATCAGAAAAGTGAATGTATCCTCTAATTTCAACATTAAAAAAACTAGAAGGTTGTAGAATATAGAATATGAGCCATCTTAACTATTAATCCTGATCACATATCGGTTTGGTATTATTTTACACATGGACTAACAGGAGTACGAGTATATAACATTTTAATTTGTATACGGGACATAGTAGCGACGTTGCGAGAAATTTCCAGGTCTGATTGTCCTCTGAAACATACAAAAAATTAATAAATAGAAGAACGGTTTTCTCAAAAATAGCCCTTAGGGTTTTTTTTACAAGGGACTCTTACAAATACAATTTTGTAAAAACGAAAGAAACAAATAAAATTGTTTAATATCTACGTTATATCAGCAACTTCAACTACTTTTGTCGCTATTGTTATTATTAATTAATAAAATTAATTTGTGGTTTTAATTAATAAAATAATTTGACATTCCCGATGTTACAGCAACTATTCAAAATTTTGTCCACGGACATGTAAACACATTTGGGTCCATCTTACCCTACGAACCAACACAAATGTTGTCTTGCTTCACCATAACACAAATATTGTCTTACTTCACCATAAATTAAAACGATATCCATCAACTCCGGGTTGCTATACGTATGCCACTTACACTTGAAAAACTAATGTAAATACTATCGCAGAAACGTTAATACTAAAATCAGATTTCAGTATTCGCAATCGCCTGAGGCCACGTCGAGAGGAAGCGCATTGCACACAGCGCGCAACTACAGTAGCCCTGCTATGTAACGGTTGAAAATACTACAATAATTTTTTTCTCTGGAAGGATTTTACAATTTTTTTTACGATATTGACTCCATTTTTCATGACATATCTATTCCCAAATATATTTGGATAAGTTGTGAATCACCCTGTATATGTTTTCAGAAGTACACATAGGTGTAATTTGGTTTTGTTTATATTTATACGACACCTGTCAGTATTATCTCTGTGACAAGATAAAATATAAACTAATTATTTTTGCACTGACGTGTAAAGTATTTACTTAAGCAATAGTTTTACATACAATACAGTGTGCAAAGTTTGTATTTTACTTGACGTGGTAGAATAATAAAATTCGAGCATTGCAGTCCTCATCCGAATAATATTTTCATAAAAAATGAGACCTCATATTTATATAAAATTCAACCTAGTTTCCTGACTTAAACATATTTATATCGATTATTGGTAACATAAAATATAAGACATTAATAGATTATTACATATTACAGCATTGGCCTAGAGAGCAGACTGTAATTGTAAAACTTCAGTAATTGGACGCTATCAATAAATAATTAACAAAGAACAGACTTTATTCTATTAATTAACTCAGTAAGCCGCACAGCAGTTTCTAGTATTGAGTTTAAATAGACTGTATTCAGTTATATATTAACTTTATTTTATATGAAATACTAGAGAATATTGTACTTATTAACAAGAAAGTTGCAAGTGAAAGTGAATTAAAGTTATTTAAATTAAATCTCTCTGTTCTAATAAAATATATAGTTTAAGACTGAAAAGGATTTATATTTGTTCTATTCCATGGCTGCGCATATAGACTATAGACAACTTTGCTCCTAAATTATTCACCAAATGTTAGAATAAATGTAATTATTTTTTACAATTTCAACCTCTATATCTTTAATAATATGTTTGACTTCATCATGCCTTATACGAATGTCGCTGGTTTAAGAAATACAGGGTGTTCAAAGTTTAAATTTTGTCTGAAAATTGGTAGTGTTGGGTTTTTTTGTGTGAGAACTACGAATTTGAAGCTTATCGGTTTCTGAGTTATTTGCATTTAAAAGTTTCAATGTATTTTATGGTGAATTTTTATTCTCAAAAAATAACAAACTTAAATTAAATGCTGGAAGTGTCCACCACCTACCTCAATACATTTTACTATACACTTTCTTAAATGTCCATGAATATTAAACAAAATGTCCCTATTATTTTTAAAAGCATTCGCGGCTACTTGTATTTTCTGCCCCAACTCCTCAACATAATTAATTTTTTCACGATACACCACATCCTTCAAGTTTGACCATACTGAGAAGTCCAGAGTCTGGACTTCTCGGTGGCCATGAGCAAAATGTCCATTTAAATACTGGCGTACTGGCAAGGCAAAATGTGGTGGCGCACCGTTGTGCATAAACCACATACTGTCTCTTAAAGCGAGTGGTACATCATCTAGAAGCTCGTTTAAATTATGTTGAAGAAAGTTTAAATAACGAGGTTCAGTTAGATTGGGTGGTAATTCAAAAGGTCCTATGAAACAAACAGAAATTAAACCACACCAAATGTTCACCTTAAACTCATGCTGAAAATGTCTTTCTTTTATAGCATGTGGATTTTCGCAATCCCACAAATGATTATTCTTCCAAATGAAAACTCCCCGTCTAGTAAATGTCTCCTCATCTGGGTTTCAAGTCATTTTTGTTCAGCTTAATTGTAAGGCATAGCTACCGACGTGTATACAGGGTGTTAATGAATAGGTGTTACAAACGGATATGGTATGTAAAAAATCCAAAAATAAGTGCAGTTTACTTAATAAACATATGTCCTAAAGCGGCTCATATTCGATATACAGGGCGTTGAAATTTAAAAATAATAAACTATTTTTTCCTGTAGCTCCGGTATTAGTTAATATTTCTTTATCAAACTCAACAGACAGATTTACTAGCTTAAAGGATGCATAAATATGGCAGAAACCATTTATTGGCTTCTTCTAGTGGCGTGCGATAGGTGTCGTTTCACCTTTTATCCCCCCTAAATTGTGCGGCACTGTACAAATATTAGTTTTTCGTATGTTTTTGAATTTGCTAGTATTTTTTACGTAAATAATGTATACTTGTTAGACTTCCATAAAATGAGTATTATCAAGTTATTAACATTTACATTACTGAGGTCACCTTATGCTCCAAAAACTATGTTTTTCTATGCTATGCTAGTTTTCGAGATACAAAAAGTTAAAGTTGTTTAAAAGGTATTTTTATTTTGCACAAAAAAATTACAGTAAATGCTCAAAATTACGGCCACCAGTAGCGATACAAGCGTTAATTCTTCGAAGCATATTTGTGTACATTCGGTCAAAAGTGCCAGGCGTCGTTTCGATCTCCTGCGCTGCAGCTAGAATGCGTGCTACCAAATCTTCTTCTGACTCAACAGGAGTTTCATAAACTAGACTCTTCATATGGCCCCACAAATAAAAGTCAAGCGGGGTCATGTCTGGGGAACGTGGTGGCCACGCCATAGGTCCTCCACGGCCAATCCATCTTACACCGAATTGTTGATTAAGGTGATCTCGGACAACAAGCGAAAAGTGCGCTGGCGCACCATCATGCTGCAGCCACATTTCCTGTCGAATGTTCAATGGCACATTTTCTAATAATTCTGGAAGTACTTGTTGTAGGAACGTTAAATAAATAGGACCTGTAAGACGATTTGGAAGAAGGTGCGGACCAATTAAGCGCCCGTCAATTATACCAGCCCAGACATTGACGCCAAACTTCTGCTGAAATCTAGTGGAGCGAATGGTGTGAGGGTTTTCTTCAGCCCAGACATGGTTGTTGCGAGAATTAAAGATCCCTTCTCGTGTGAAGGATGCTTCGTCTGTAAAAAGCACAAACCGCGGAAAATTTGCTTGCAACTGACACTGTTGAAGAAACCAATGGCAAAAGTTTAGTCGTGGCTGAAAGTCGGCGGGAGTTAAAGCTTGAACCTTTTGTATATGATAAGCGTGAAGCTGTTGCTCGCGTAAAACTTGCCAAACGCTTACATGGTTTACATGCATATTCTGAGCAATACTTCGACTGCTGGTGGATTGGTTTTCTTCTATCCTATTAAGAACTTCTTCTTCGAACCTTATCGTTCTGCGGTTTCTCCTTACCCCGCAGTTAACCCTATTTGTTGTAAAAGTTCCTGTTTCCTGCAACCTGCGAAACACTCTTCCAAATATCTTATGTGAAGGGGTTGGACGATTTGGAAATCGGATTGAGTATAACCGACGGGCAGCCCTGCCATTACAACGCGCTTGACCGTACATTAATATCATGTTTGCATAATCAGCAGAAGTATATTCATTCATGATGTATGAATGTTTTAAACGAATGGATAAAGATATCTATCTAATAATTAAAACTTACAAACTAAACTTTACACTAAAATAACAATAATAATTAAAAACTGCCTCGTTTCACAATCGAAAATAATTTGACATTAAAATACAAGTAATGTCAACGGCAAATGTTTTTTTTCCAACATTTTAAACTTGCTTGAGGAATACGGAAACCTTGAATGTTTTGTATCTCAAAAAGAAAAAGCGACACATGTATGCATTTACTAAACAATTTCGTGAAAAATTTACTCAACATGTCACTTTTTAAAAATTTTTGGTTTTTGGAGCATAAGGTGACCTCAGTAATGTAAATGTTAATAACTTGATAATTACTCATTTTATGGAAGTCTAACAAGTATACATTATTTACGTAAAAAATACTAGCAAATTCAAAAACATACGAAAAACTAATATTTGTACAGTGCCGCACAATTTAGGGGGGATAAAAGGTGAAACGACACCTATCGCACGCCACTAGAAGAAGCCAATAAATGGTTTCTGCCATATTTATGCATCCTTTAAGCTAGTAAATCTGTCTGTTGAGTTTGATAAAGAAATATTAACTAATACCGGAGCTACAGGAAAAAATAGTTTATTATTTTTAAATTTCAACGCCCTGTATCTCGAAAATGAGCCGCTTAAGGACACATGTTTATTAAGTAAACTGCCCTTATTTTTGGATTTTTTACATACCATATCCGTTTGTAACACCTATTCATTAACACCCTGTATAATGCATATTGATTGCAGCAGTTATTACCTAATTATCTATAATAATTTATATATTATCTATAATAATTTTAAATAACTGCACATTCATAAAGTCTAATTAATTATTCATGACAACATATCGAAGTCTAATACGAAGGTCACAAGTTATTTGAAAAATAACGATGTAATTTTGCCATTAGTTGCTATCTTCTGTTTCTGCAACTAGAGAAGTGTGCAGTTATTATGAGGCAATATGAAGTTTTCCATCCACAAATATTCCAACGATGTGGTTTTAAATTTTGTTGTTATTTTCATAATACTAAATCGAATACATTCTCATTGCACTAATTTATAGTTACTTGTATTTTATAGCTCTTCCATTAGAAAATATTTTTATGTTAAATAAAAGTGAATCACTTTTATGCCAAACTGACCTGAAATGTTGCAAATCTCTTTTCCATTATTAACCATTATGTTTAGTTCGTATTACAGTCATTCTTTACTCTATTAATTTTATCTCTCTCTTCCAGTTTAGCTGTATTAGTTAGCTATTCAATTACTAGATGCTATCACTAATTAAATCATTTAGTTTTAAAAGGTTAATAAGAAAATTGGTTGAAGGTTGAAGAGTCCAGCATACCACGAAGATGATTTCATCTAACAAAATATAGTGAAGGTTTCAGCAAAAACTGTATTTATTACATAGGGTGTTGCATGATAAACTGTATACATATACTATAACCGAATGGGGGCAAAAGTCCAGGATTTGAATCATTTGTGGGCATTAATTTATTTTTTATATAATATCATATACCGCCAACATATTCTTGACATCAGATTTTTCATATAGCACGTTAAAAGATCGTGAACTGCTGGCAGAAATACAACTTTTGAAATATTAATAAAATTTTGATAATACATTTTTTAAATAAGCTTTTTAATATTATTTTGGCAATGAGAACACTTTTTACAATTCAATACATTCCGTATTAATAAAGCCTCTTCCTACTATAGTTTCTTCTCATACATACATAAAATCTTCCTACATACATAAAATGTTCCAGACGTTAGTAACTTTTATTCACTTACCACATCGGAAAAGTACCCCCTAGTAGCTAAATTAGATAAACTACATAATTATGTTTCAGTTTCTGCATTAGGTTAAATATTTAGATGCTTATAAAATAATTATTAAATAAAAATTAGGCAATAATTGAGAAGAAATAATACAAAACCAGATAAAAATATTTTATGAAATTAATTTAGTTTATTAGTAAGTCGTTATAACACTAATTTATATGATTTATTGTAGTATTTTCTGGATTTCTACAACCTAAACCATTCATAAAGTCCAAAATTAAAAGAAAATACAAAAAACAGCAAAAATAATCACAACCAAACATATTTAATCAAATATTCTCGTTCTCGTGAAGTGCCTTTTTCTTGTTTGATGTAGAAATAAAAAATCAAATTCTTTTTTATTACAAATTCACATTATAAGATTTTCTTCAACAATTTTTTACAAATTTTTCTGTTGTGTCAGATGAAAAGCTTAGTACACATCAAATATGTTAATCGCTTTAGTATAATTAAAGAAATTGATAATTTTCTCTTTGAAATGAACGAAGAACTGAAGAAGTTGCTATACCTATGTCAATATTTGTGCTCTACAGTGAACTTACAGAATTTGATAAAAACGAACATACAGTTGATTTTATCAATATATCATTTGTAGTGTAGTTAAACCAAAGCTTAAACAAAACTGCTTCTAATAAATACAAAATTGCATAATATGGTAAACAAGTATGTAGACTAGAGTAAAATAATAATTGACCCCAAGAAATTTTGAGATTATTCTTCTATTCAATTTGCTATAGTATCTTACAACACAAACGAATTTCAACATCAAGCTCAACATTTTTGACAATTTTTTAAATTTATTTTATTGTGTATTTATACCACATTAAAACAGAAATGAAATTTTAATTAAATAAACTCTTACTGTGTTATAAATTTTGTTTTACCAAACCACGAATATCTCACATTAAGAAATTATAACTTAGATAATTAGTTGTTTACGATTACACTGTACAAGACAAGCTGTTCAGATTCCGAAAACTTCTCTGTTTTCATTTTCAAAATTCTATCTAAATTAAGTGAAAACAGAAAGTCAAATGTGATTTTTTTTAACGAGAACGAAAGCAAAACTTGAAAACGTTAACAACTTGTTATGTCTTAAAATGTTTATAGTACCTATAATCATGGCGAATTATCTACTTTTTCAATGTGAGATATTTATGGTTAGGTAAACGAACTTGATGAAACCAACCCCTTGATTGACTGTTTTAGCACAAGGAGTTTTATTTTTGTCTTTTCAGTGTAACAGAAATGTTCAACTGAGTACCAAAGTAATAATTATTACAAATGACAGCATTTATAATAATTTTTTTAATCTTGTTAGTGGTGTTTTAGTTTATTGTATAGGTATTTAAAATAATAAAACAAATAAAAAAATCGACTGCTGCCTCAATAGCTGATGCCTATCTACCGAAACATGTGTTACGTCGTTAGTATTTAAGCATGTGTCCTTACTATTTTCAAGGTTTTGGCCTTTAGATTAGAACTTAATTTTCGAAAATTCCTATGAGCATATGCGGCACGTAACCAAGTAGACTCGGTGGAAAAACAGACTTTTATCTTGAAACCGGAAGTTTTCTAAACCCTGAACGGGACCGCAAATCTTCGTCTTAAATTTAAGCTTTTTGCCTTTCTGGACTTGTCTATCTTTAGAATCCGCTCGACTCGTATCTTGATTGTTGTTTGGTGTGGTGATGCATGTTTATGATATCCTGTTTCAGTTCAAAGTTCGACGTATTTGAGAAACTTATTATTTCCAAAATTCGTTATGCCGTTAACATCCATCTCCCTCCGTATCGTCTGCTGCGGAGTTTGATGACTTAAAGGGGACTCCATCGGAAACTTCCTCAAAACTCACGGGGAAATTTTGGCAAACTTCGGCAACTACTCGCAACTCGATCATCGGCAACTACTTTTGCCACGATTGCCATTAGGTAGATGAGCTGAGGTCGTCAGATTGGAAAGTGTAGCGAAATTTGAATATGATAATACCTGACACGACATAATATTATGTCCTAAACTAATTATATTTTGCGACCTGCAAAATCTCTAAAATTACGATATTATCTATAATGGAGTATTTTTTAAATATAATTTAATTAACTTTAGACACTAGTACTTAGTTTCACTTGTTCTGTTAAAGTTTTTAGAGGGACGTTTTTGAATTTATTCATCAAACAATCTCAAATCTAAAACAAATGTAAATAATTTGAAAAGTTCTTATTAAGGTCTTTAATATATCGTCCCTCTTATCACGTAAGGGCATATAATCCAAGAAATGGATATACACATACGCCTCTACGTGATAATAGAGACGAACCTATTATCGTCATACTTACCATCCACGTTCCATGTCTCATTGACTGATTTCTGATGGCAAACAACACCTTTTAAGTTCTACAGTGGGTGCAAGGCTACCTAGAATGTAGTTAGATTATAATTTTAGGATATTATCATATAATACGTTGCCACTTGGGTAGAGAAACATAATATTTTATTCAATCTCTCGACACTGATAGCCTAGGTACTACCTCTCCGTTTACAAATAAGTGTTGTTTACATGTCAATTATCTGTAGGTAGGTACATGGTAATGTGAGTCCAAGACCGGCAACCAAACCGAAGAACTTTTCGCATATCAGGTAAAAATAAATATAGAAGTACATATGTTACGTAAATAGTGCTCACCGTAAAATAAATATATAAATATTCTACCCATAATTTTTTTCCGGTCAATATATTCATTAATAATTTATATAACGTGTGTAGATAACAAACAATTTTGTTGTTTTTCTGTTATCTCTTTCAATCGTTATTTGAATCTACAGCAATATAAAACCCTCATTGTATATACAAACTTTAATTTAATAAGTAAATTGTGTCCCAAAAGAAACACTGGATTTCATATGAGGAAAAAAGGTTTTATTAATTAAAAAGTTGACAAGGTTACGTGAGATGAGTGGTCCATTAATAAGTGGATAGTTTCACGTGCCGTATGGCAGATGGCACCATTCTGCTGGACCCACATGTCATCCAAATCCATGACATCCGAATGAGTCCACAAAAAGTTCAATCGCATCTCTCGATATCGTTCTCCATTGATCCAGCCTCATTTTCAAAATAGAACGGACCAATCACCCAACCAGCATAAAATCCACACCACACTGTCACTCTTTGAGTATACAATCGTCGTTCTTGAATGGCCCGAGGATTGTCTCTGCCCCAAATTTGACAAGATTTGCATACCCACTAACATGGAAATGCGCCTCGTCTCTAAAGACGATTTTCTTAGCAAAATCACCTTCCATTTGTTGATTCTCCAACTAATATCCGGCGGCTTTAATGGCCGTCTAATTTCAATTCCTGGGTTAGCTTAATCTTGAATGGATGCAGATGCAGATCTTTGGCTAAAATCCGCTGCGTTGTGCTTTTTGAAATGTTCAATTGCAGTGACTGACGGCGCATTGAGGTTATGGGAATTTCCGCCACACTATCGCTCACCGTAGCAATATTTTTGCCTAAACTGCCATACAAGGCCGGTGTGTTTTTTATTGTCTGCTACCGAACCTGTTTGTTCAGATTTGGCAACTAATCTGATCACAGTTGTTTCATTCGGGTCGTTCCTTTTACTGAAAATATCACGGAATTTGCACACAGTCTCAGATACACACTTTTCATACTTATAATGAAGCTGCACAATCTTCACTCGCTCATCCGTGTTTAAAGTAGTAGTAGTAGTAAAAGGGGCGGCCTCAGCCTGGCAATTAGGCCACAAGTGGGCCCGTTTTGCCTACCCCGCCGTCCCATCACCTAACCACTCTCTGACCCTCCTCGAACCTACCCAACGCCCTGATGAACGCCAGGATTTTGGTCCATGGAAGGTCTCTCACCTCAGCCCCTTGCAGCTCTTCAGCATCAAATACTTTATGTCTTATTCTCCCAAAGGCTGTACACTGTCACAGAAGGTGGACAGGGGTGTCCTCCTCTTCGCCACATTTCGGGCATAGAGGGTCCTCCTCAACTCCTATTAAGCTTAAATGCCTACTAAGTCTGCAGTGGCCTGTCAGAACCCCCACTATTTGGTTTAGGGTTCGACTGAGGCTCAGCAGCCATCTCGTATTGGATTTGCTAGGTCCATGTATAAAACTATGGGCCTGCCTACATCCTCTATTTCTCCTCCAATTCTGACCTAAAGTTTCATGGACCCATTTATTTAGGGCCCCATTAATGCTGCCTCGTGTGATACCTAAGATTGGTTCAGGTCCCTGCCCAGGTCCCCTGGACCCGAGACGAGCTAATTGATCCGCCCTCTCGTTACCAAGGATACCCATATGGCCTGGGACCCAAACTTCTACTTCTTTTCGTCTGGCCAATGACTCTAGAGCGTGTCCATATCCCTGGACAAGGGTAGACCTAATCCTCGGGGAGCTAACCGCTCTGAGCGCGGCCTGACTGTCGGAGCAGATAACAATCTTCTCCTCTGCACAATTCCTTACCTCCTCCTTGCTTGCTACCATCAAAATAGCAAAAACCTCGGCCTGGAAGAATGTAGCATACATACCCAGTGAAAAGCTTTCCTGGATGCCGCTGCCTTCCAGATAAATTCCTGATCCTGAAAACTCATCTTCTACCCGAGATCCAGCAGTATAACATACTAGGGATCCCGGGGAAAACATATCACCATCCTGCTTCCACTGCTCTCTCGAGGGGAAAGTGGTGACATACTTCCTTCCTAACCTAAGCCGGTCCTCTGCTTCTGTGACCCTCATGGCGGATATTGGGATGTCCCTTTCCGCCCTGAGGGCCACAGCAGTATGGCCCTCAGTGCGTCCTTTCTCCAACCGCCGGCGTCCATTATCCTAAGGTATGCCGCCATTGCCTCCCTCATAATCCATGTAGGAAGGGTCGGCAGTCCCAGAAGGACCTCTAACGCGGCCGTTGGGGTCGTCCTTATCGCCCCTGTAATATCTAAGCAGGCAAGTCTCTGAATTCTCACCAACTTCCTGGCTACCGTCACCCGGTCCACATACGGCCACCAGACCAAGGCCCCATAGTGCAGCCTCGGCCTGACCACCGCCGTGTACACCCAGTGAAGCACCCTTGGATTGAGTTCCCAGTTTTTGCCAACTACCTTTCTTAACTGCCAGAGGGTTGCCACTGATTTCCGGGTAATCCTCTCAACCTGTGACTCCCACGACAGTTTACTGTCCAGGATTACCCCCAAGTATTTGACTTCCCTGACCTTGGTCAGGGGCCTCCCATACATGGTTGGAGCCCTGAAGTCATCTATCTTCCTTCTCCTTGTAAATAGGATCATCTCCGTCTTCTTTGAGTTGACTGAGAGCCCCATCTCCTCACACCACCCCTCTATGATCCTACAGGCTCCCTGCATTTTGTCGCATACCACGTCCAAAAACCGGCCCGCGACTAGAACCACGCCATCATCGGCGTAAGTATGGGCATCACTGTATCCTCCGAGGTTAGGCGTTCCAAGAGACCGTCCATCACTAGGCACCATAGAAGCGGGGAGAGACAGCTGCCTTGAGGGCATCCCCCCCCCCCACTCCCAGGTCCCTACGATAGTCCCCCATGGCTGCACTAACCTCCCTTTCATTCAATGCGGAACTCACCCATTCGACCATTATCGATAGGCGATGTGCTCCGGTCTTGGAGCGAGTTGCATATGGTCTCAGTTTTTGCCTTGTCGAAGGCACCTTCTATATCAAAGAATATTGCCATCTGCATGCATGACACTATGTAAGGCCATCTCTGTGGACCTGCCCTGCCTATATGCGTGCTGGTTCGTATGGATTGAGTATCTACTCAACGCCCCATCCACCAGATACCTGTCCACAATCCTTTCCATCGTTTTAAACAGAAAGGATATGAGACTAATAGACCTAAAAGTATTCGCCGCAGTGTGGTCTTCTTTCCCAGCCTTGGGGATGAAGACCACCTTGGCTGACCTACAAGCCTGTGGGACGTAGCCCATCGCCAGACTGGCCAGGAAGACCCTCACCATACATGGCAAGAGAATATCCAGGTCTCTCTGCAACAACGACGGGAAAACTCTGTCCGGCCCCGCTGCCTTGTAGGGTTCGAACTCATTCACTGCCCAGGTTACTGCCTCGTCGCAAATGAGCTCCTCGGCCAGGAGCCAATCTGTTTTTGGCATCGGCTCCGCCCTGGTGCCCTCGACGACATGGCTTCCACCTGCAAAGTGAGTTTCCAGCAGAAGTTCTAAACACTCCTCGCTGTGTGCGAGGTGTGCAACGTGTTTAGTAGGTACAACACTCGGTACAACATGTGACCCTGCACAATGTAGCCAACTCTTTGGAATGACAATCGCGCACAATTCAAATTCTGCGTTACTTTTGAGAGACCCTTTATATTTACCAGACCTATATAATTTTTTTGCACAGAAAATACAAGCTTTACTATTAAGGTGTCCTGTCTTTGTCATTTCTACTGCGGAATTTGTCAAACTGTACAACTAAATTTTCTATATCTATGCTTTGTAAAAATAATTAATTTGATATTTCGGAAAAAAACAAAAGTGTAAAGCATTCCATATGATAGATCATAGTAATCAGAAAAAAATGCGTTGAATAGCAGCCATACGAAATAAAAGATAATATCGTTTCTCCATCTTTAGAGACACCACTACTAATGGGAAACAGCTGGTAATTCTGAATTTAGAATATTCACTTTTTAATTTTCAACTGAACTAAAAAACTGAAAAATAAAAGAAAAATTTAATGTATAACTTCAAAATGGAAGAGTTAAGTTAAACCGAGTATGGTTCAATTTTGGAATAAAATGAAAGATATGTTTCTTCTTGATAAAAGCCGTAGGGAGTTACAAGTATAAGACTTTCCGATTTCAGTTGAACCAGTTGAAAAACCAAGAACTTGACAGTTTGTACCAGGCTCGGTCGCTACGCAGCAAATCGGCATTGAAATATTTGAAAAACTTGTTCCCATTTTTATTTAACCATACCTGTATACAGGTATGGTTGAACTAAACGTTCAGGTGGTAGAAATGTATATGCCCAGTTGAAGAATGTGCGTGCTGGCAAAGAGTGTTCACGCACTGTTGCTCTGGTCGACTGCGTCATAAATTTCAGTTGTCGACGAGTCGCCTGGCAGTGCAGTGCAGCAATGCGGAATTTGGTGTGATTCAGATAATTTTAATTTCTTATGGGCATCATTCTATTAATTATTCATATTACAATTGCGTAAGGGAGAAGTAAGAGGTATATTTTGTTTACTAATATTATTACAACATGGCATTTTGGGGACCTTTTGAAACGGAACAAAACGAAATTTACCATCAATATAATAAAATTGTTTGAGGACATAAATAATTAAAATATGTCATTGGACAAATAAACACATAATAAAAATTTTCTACACATTATATACAAATTATTATAATTGTTTACCTTTAGCAGAAAACTTTTATAGAGACGCATATGAAAGTCATTAAATTTTATCACCAGGTGTTTTTTACATGTTCAACTGACTTCGGAAAGACTATAATAGTTAGATTTTCAAATATCCAGTGCCGTCAAATTTCTGAAGTTTTTAGTGATTTTACATTTTATTATATTAATATCTACTTTTAATTAGATACATTATTAGCTAATTTTTAACATTGTGGATCAAATTTCTTCTGAGACATTTTCACATAATTTTTAAATTTAAACACCTTGTATCTCGAAAACTATTGGCCGCATCTATTCAAGTAGAATTCCTTCTATAATAAAAACCTTAAAGTTAAAAACAATTTTTATATAGTCTCATATTTTTATTATCTTACAGAATAGTGCTAATGGTAAAAAACAGTTATCAAATCTAGTTCTTTGAAAATGTATTACTTGTAAGTGATGAAACTGTACATAGCCACTTTTTTTAACTGGCAAGGTAATATATGGAAAATGTGATTTGATAATGGACTTTAAAAAAATATTTCAATGTCATGTATAATGTACGTATGCAATTTCTTAGAAGTTACTCAAATAAATATAAACTTCAACTATGAAGCTGGAACCGAAAAAGTTTAATATACCTAAATCAAATTTGTGCTCAATTTCTGCAATATTTATATTAAATGCGTATGATATTTGTTATACTAATAATGTTTAATATCATCATACCAACGGCAACTTGAACGGTACCTACTTACTTTAAACAAAGTACAATTCCACCAACAACGCCTCTATTAGGTACTTTGAAGGATGTGCGCAGCGGTTTTATTGTCACAACTGAATCCATCGTAATCACATCCATTGAGCTTTTGGAAGTCCAAAAGAGTTACTCTCTGTATACGGGGTATTTCCAAAGTAATTTTTTTTAATAAAGTAGTTAACCATGTTTCGCCAAAAAAATATAAAAAAATAAGTGTACTGTACATATTCAGATCTGCTGGATTCGAAAGGGAATGACATGTTGTGTTCTTACATGACATTCCAGAGGGCCTAGTAGTCTGTGACAACTTCTCTCCGAACTGCAGTTCATCACAATCATTGACTGTCACACACACAATTTTTTTTAATATCTCGATATATAAAAGTCTAAATGATTTACATCCGGAGCACAAGAAGGCTTACGGAATTGAGCCACTGCGTTCTATCAGAAAATTCAATATTTAAATATTTTTTATAGCACAAGAGTGATAAGGTTGAGCCCCATTATATTAACCCTTTAACTTTTTTACCTTTCTCTTTAGGAGGAACGACCACGGTTTTAGAAAATTTTCTTGCGATTTCAATGTAATATATATATAAAAAATCAATTTGATTATTGTACTTTAAAGATAAAAGGTAAACTAAACTTTTGCTTTTTTATATGGAACACCTTATATGTATATTTGTCATTTTTTGGATTTATGAAATATTGGCAGTGACAGTTGCACATAATCAAGATTGTCATAGAACCACTGTGTAAGTTTGTTAAATGTACTAAACAAATGTTTGCATATAATAAATAATATCTAAATATAATTAAAAATATCTTATAATAGGTGTTTTGTACCTTCATCCTATACCAAGTTTCATATTTATAAAGCCCTGTGCCTCATTGACAATACTAACTTCTTTCAACATTTCTTCCTTAAAACATATATGTAAATTACTACACCTTTCTTTACCTTTTCGAATCCCCAATAGAAAGCACTACATGGAGGTCAAATTAGAACTTCATACAGATCGTAAAACTATCTCTCCATAAAAAGAATATTTAAACAAATGTTCTTTGTTTAGAACACAATAGAGTTATTACATATGAAACACCTTTTATAGCATGGTATTTTTTCTTAATAAAATATTGAAGGTCTGTAAATTCAGAAAGTGTTTATATCGCTGTAACTGGGAAAAGGATATGATTCAAGAAATGTATTCCATTTTAAAAAACAAAAGTTTGGTTTATATCTTCGAAATGCAATAGTCAATTGTGTTTTATATATTTCTCTGAAGTAGCAATAAAATTTCTTCAAACATTGTGGGATGAATAACACTGTACATAGACAAGTCCTTCTTCATTCAAATTTAGTCTGTTCTAGAATTTTTTTAAAATTGAAGAGGCCACATTTGCAAAAGTAGATTTAGAAAAAAGAATGAATGGGTGCGGATTTTATTTCAGATATTGGGCTAAAGAATAACAGTAGGCAAGTTCTAGATTTAAATATCTTAGCGGTACTAGTGCTGTGTATGATTAGCTTTGTTCCTTTCCTAGAGCAATCTGAAATTGTTTCCAACATGCACATTCTGATATACGTATGCTTACATAAGGTGCAAAATCCATTATTTCGAATCAAATGAGATTGCGCTTAACTATTGGAAACTGATTTTAATGCATTTGAAACCAAACTATAAAACTATATCATTAAAACGTATAAAGGATAACTTACTTTGAATTAATAACTATATATAGTAGTGTCGTGGATTGACGTAAGTCGATCGTCTTGCTTCTGTCATAGCCCCACGATGGGCGCCATGACGCGGATTTTGCTCGGTTTGGTTAGCTCTCGATGGAGTTGACCTACTTTCATCTCCCCTAAGTATCATGGGGGGGAGGGGGGTCATAAACCCTCATAATGGTTCCAGAAGGAACGTACCTATCTGGATCCGTTTTCATCCTTGATAACAGGATGTTCCCAGAAATCTCATGCGTTTCCTGTTTGACGTTAGCCCTTAGGGTCGTCAAAGAAAGACACGGAAATTTACGCTCTTCCTCCACTGTGCGATCGACTTGCTTTGGATTGTTGATCCACGCTCTAATTTGTGTTTCTTAATTATCCTAAGGCGTACTTCATGTACTGGCACTTGGCTTTTATTAAAACTATAGGACTGGTGGTTCTGATACCCTAGTATCTGAAATTCACTGGTTAGAAATACTGAAGTGTGTGGCCTTAGTGAAGTGTCGGTACGTAAGCTTGTCGAAAGCTTGAGAAATATTGTTGGAGAAATTATAAATCGGATTGCAGTTCAAAAATTCATGAGCTGTATTAATGCTTTGTAAAATAGTAATACAGTATAGGAAAATGCAGTTAATACGTTGCGAATTCTTAATAATCTATTGCGCACACATCTTGGCCAGGCAACAATGCTCTGGTTAAATAACTGCTGGAACCCAGTGTTGATCTTTGCTAGCTGGCGGAGTGGATTTCGCTAGACTGCCTGTTGTACTGCCCGATTTAGTCTCAGCACTTTTCGGTCTGGAAAAACTACATCCTTGGCTAGTAAGGCCGTAGGAGTTATATGTAGGTTTGAAGCTTACCGACCCTAAGCCCTAAGATCTTGTAGGAGTGCGAAGTTGAACTCATTTGTATGTTGATTTTTTCCCCACTTTAAAGACTGTGTCGAAAAATTTTCCGTTCTTGGCTCTTCGGTGCCTCGGCGAAGGAGTGGCACTTCTTGTCATCGTCGATGGAACGGAGGACTCTCGGCGGCGATCTTCTCATTCGGACGGCTCGGCGCGGCGGTTAAAATTTCGAAACTTCGGTGAAAAATTTCGATGCATCGGTGATTTTGTATATTGCTTCTCCGTGGTTGTGGTTGATGTTCCTATTTTGCGGTGGGAACTGCGCCATATAAGTTCTCTGGTAAAAATGTTGCTGTTATTCAAAACATAGGCGAATTTGGCAGTTTTTTTTTTCTAGAATTGTTAATTATTTCTCTTTTTTATTTAGGGAGCCGAATATAGATGTAGAATACCTATAAAAAATCTGGTTACGACGAAACTTCTAATTCAATGATATTTACAATCAAATTAAATACAACTTTTACTGACTGACCACAACAAATATAACGATAACAATGCCAAATCCCTTTTCAACAATACCCTTACAATTCTCGAATTGTTTACAACCATTACCATGTCCCACTCAGCAAATCAAATTAGCCGTCTGCGACGCATGACAGCCATGCGTCACGAACCCGCCGATTAGTAATTTCTTTCTTATGTAATGCGACTAAATAAAGAAGATGCCGGTGCGGGCCAGGTGAGTCACTCGAACGACGACACGACGGTGGAAACCGTAGGTGCAGTCCTCCAAGCACCGCCTGCTTCATCGGCCAAGCTCGACGGGGTGATTCAACTGGCTTTCAATGTCGGCTTTCAGATGTCGCGGACGCGACGTTGTCGCATTTCCGGAAAATACTCTAGATTTAAAGGAAAATTTTACTCCAAAGAAAATTACCAAATTAAAAAGTAAGTAAGTAAAAATAAATAACCAAATAATATTAATGCAATATCCACTTTTGAATTGATTTTCAAGCTATTTGAATTGTCATGAAATCAAGTCAAGTTTAAGGACACCTTTTTTTCAGATGTATTTCAAAATGTATCAATAGTATTTCAGAAAGTTATTCCAATTTCGTTTTAGTAAGGGCCAGTTGCATTTCAGATATTAGTATTAATTTTTTGTGTCGTAAAAAGAATTTTAATTTTTGTTAATCATTGTTTAGTTACTTTTATATTTAATTAAGAACTTCTGAGATATTGAAAATATATTTTTAGTATCTTTATGTATAATGTAAAAGTCATTTTAAAAACAAGAAACGTTTTTTGTTTCTCGTGAAAATTTTGTTTCTGTACATTTAAAGGTTTAATTTTAAAATGTTTTCTGCATTAGTATACCTAAGTATTTGATATTTTCTGAAATTCAAATGACAATCTGAAATACAGATAACTAACCTGAAATAAAATTTACATATTCTGTTCTTGCTTCTATAAATGGCAGTTTTGTGACAATAAATACTTAAAGTTTAAAATAAATTTATTGCACTGAACCCACTCATAAACAAATTTTTCGTGTCAAATGTAATTGCTCGAAATCCCTGTTTTTATTTATGATACTGGTGTCGCGTCAGCAATAATTATAAAATGCGTAGATGGGAAATTGCCTACCAAATCATAGTTATGTTAAAGTGGCCCTAATACCGACCCTTGAGGAACTCACATTGTAGTAGCATAGGTTCAAAATGTACTATACTACGTCAAAATTTACAACTCAACCATAGTTTTGCCACTTTTGTGACTGAAACCAGTTAAGGCGGTGCCCCGAATAAATTAATATTCTAATTTACTCAATAAAATCTCGTGATTTACGCAATCAAAAGCCTGTAAGAAGTCAACAAAATACCATACACCATACTATTTAGGTATTCTCCAAGATTCTGCTTATTTTGTTCGTCATTGAAAATATCGCTTCGTTTAATGACAGAAGGAATGTTGTCGGGGCGAACATTCGTTGAAGAATCTTCTTGTAGAGTCGCTCGCAGCGATATGTATCTAGTCCCTGGCGCCAATCTGCCGTGGCCCTTTTCTGGGAACCATAGTGCGTATGTCCCGCGAGCAGATTTTCGTCTGTTCTTTGTAACTTGCAACTGGTAGACCGGTCCGGCGTCAAGCTGGCGCTCTTAATTTGATAGTTAAGATGGGTCACTTGCACACATGTATACCAACATACTGATTGTCCTTATTAAATATTGGCTTTATAACTGCTAAGTTTAAATTTATTTGGGAATAAAAGAAGAGACTTTATGAGAAAATTCATATATTTTTTTATTAAGTAAATTAAAATATTATCAAAGTCTAGAGATTGTTTGGGCTTTAATGTGTTTATATGAGTTTTTACATCTTCCTCAGTCACGGCACAAACAATAATAAGAAGTGATTATTGAAGTTTACATTTTGTAAGTATTTTACGGAATTTTCTATATTCAAATTTTCCTTTACAATTTATATTTCCTTTTTCCCAATAAATCCATATTTTTAAACAAATCCTAATTTTCAAATACGTCGTAGAAAAATCACAGTTTCTTCAAAAACCATGAAATACCTAATAGTGGATGAGTCATTACTTTGAATTTAATCGTCTATTACTTAAATCCCAACTTTGACTTAAAAAAAATCAAAAAACATTTTGGATGGTATTTATTTATAATACAAAATATTGTTATTTTTACTCTTATTTGTATTGTCGTAAAAGTCACACAACATCCAATATACAAATTATATAAAAATATTTTTTAATAAATATTAATTTATTATCGCCGTTAAAATTCACAACATGGTAGCATTCGGCAACATTGTAATCGTACATTACTTCTTGTTCACAATTGTCATGCTGGGAACTGTTTTTTCATACCTGAGCATATGGGCGATATAAGCATGAGGGCGGCGTATACCAAAACAACTGATAATTTATACCAGGCATCAGGCGTACACCTAAAAAGGGTTAGCACGGTTTTTCTTACATTATTAATGCGTGATCTCATAGAAGTTTGCGTATAGAGAATTGTCTGTATTTGGACATCGTGCTATGTATCTACTACTTTGAAAACTAATGCAGACAACATTTTAATATAGTCCTGAAAGAATACATTTAATAATATTAAAAAGAAGAAATAAGATTTCGAACAGATCTTTAAAGCTTCAATAACTTCCTAAAAATAAATCTGAAAATTTCTCTTCTAAATCTGTTTGTTTATTATTTCGGTTAAATATAACAAATAATAAAAAAAGTTGAATATTATTTTTCTATTTATGTAAGCGCCATCGCCATAGATAATGCGGTGACATATTTGAATTTTCAAAAAGGTGTTCGAACTGTCCAACTTTTTCTTTTTTTAATAAACAGACAATTAAAATTTCCAGAAACTTCAAAATGAAGAGAAGTCCAATTATTTTTCAGTCTGTTTTACGTCGCTAATTGTAAGTTCCGAATATTCTCCTAATTTACTCATCTTCTAAGTATCTCTTACCATAACCATCATTCCCGGAAGAAGTGCGAATTCAAAACTACAGTTGATGGCACCCCCAATAGTCTATTAACAAATATATAAGATTTGTTCAATTTAGTTCTACTAAACAATTTTATGATTAAATTGTTGATAGTTAGAAAGTGTTACAAATTTGCTTTTTTAATTTTAAGGTAAGTAAGGGCTTCCTCAAAAATGCTTCGAACAAATGAGCTAATTTCATCCTTTCTATAAAACTAAAAGTTCGCCTTGTATAAAAAAAATGTGCTTACTCCAGTCTATTGAGCAACGCATGTGGAATTTATACAGGGTGTTTACAGCTTGTGATAGTACGACAAAAAATAAGATTTTTTTGTCTTATGAACTATATGTCTTGTCTCCTTTTGTTTTCGATATACAGAGCGACAAAATAAAATTTTGTAAATAGAATTTTTACTAAAATTTCCAAACGGTGCAAAATATTTTATGAAATTTGGTATTCTGGGGTTTTTAAGGATGCCAAATACGTTGGCCTAGTTATTGTTTGGACATTTCATAGAGGGCGCTAGTTATGCTACATTACTATTACCTTTTAAGTTCTAATTTTTTTAAGGTTATGTTTTTTCCAATCGGGTTCCAATTTCTAATGTACAATTTTATTTTTTAAAAGTAATGTACTCTTGTTAGAACTTCCTAATGTGGACGGTTTTCGAGAAAAAGACTTTTAATTAAACTCTTACAATATGTATAAAATAAATGACTTTTCTCAAAGTAGGCTTTCGTCAAAACTTATTGATGGATGTATTATAAACTATGCATACATTCTTAATAATATTTTAAACTCTAATTAACTTTATATTAAAATTTTTGTGACTGTAATTAGTCATTACTAACTACAGTCACTAAAATGACTAAAGTTAATTAAGAGTTTAAAATATTACTAAGAATGTAGGTATGCGTTGTTTATAAGACATCCATCAATAAGTTTTGACATAAGCCTATTTTGAGAAAGTCACTTATTTTATACACCGTAATATTGCAAGAGTTTAATTAAAAGCCTTTTTTCTTGAAAACCGTCCACATTAGGAAGTTCTAACAAGAGTACATTATTTTTAGAAAATAAAATTGTACATTAAATATTGGATCCCGAATGGTAAAAACCTATAAAAAAATTATAACTTAAAATGTAATAGGAATGTAGCATAACTAGCTCTCTATATGAAATATTCAAAAAATAATTAGACCAGCGTAGTTGGCATCCTTAAAAACCCCGGAATATCAAATTTCATAAAAATATTTCGCACCGTTTGGAAATTATAGTAAAAATTCTATTTAAAAAAATTTAATTTGTCGCTCTGTATCTCGAAAACAAGAGGAGATAGACATATAGTTCATTCTTATTTTTTTGTCGTAATATCACCCCTTGTATTTACGGGAAGTCTTTCTGAAATACCCTGTATATTAATATACGAAATTATAGCAGACCTATTTTACTAAAAAATCTCGAATCTCAAATCCTTGTGAAGTATAAACGTGGAAGAATTTCTTCGTATTCGGCTCATGCACAACGACAAAACTAAATATTTGTCCCAAAGCACTGATCTTGTCCTCGTGGAGGCGCCCAGGCTCGAAGGGTTTCAAAGTAAAATGGGATAATTGAATAAATCACTAGAGATCTGGAGAAATACAAAGTTATATAGGACGGGTAACGTATAATAGCCAGACGCAATTATGAAATTCTATTATATCTATTGTAGCAGTCTAGCGATTTATTTCAGTAACGAGGTCATTATATGAAAAACATTTTTGTGTTATCAGAGATCTTTTAAGGTAGTGCAAAGTAATTATTCCTGAAAATGTGTAGAAAATAGTTTTTCTACTACCTGTCCAAAATACTTTACTCACACTGTTCAGTATACAGGGTGTAAATAAATAAGTGAAAATATATTCAGGGGGTGATTCCCTGTGCAAAAATAAAATAGATATTTCATATAAAAAAATCTCATTTGAACATCCCCTGTTAAGATACAACCGCTTAAACAGGGTGCCAAAAAAATAGTTTTTAATTTTTTCTGAAATTCGAAGAGTGTCAAAAGTGAAATTAAGTACACAACTTCTACTACCAAGAAGTAAACAATTGACTACCTTAAAAGGTTGATAGCTGCCTATTAGATAAATTGCCATATATGACGTTCCCAACGACGTGAAGGACTTGTTTCGTCTACGGGTCTAACTGTCCCAAAAAATTAAATTGTACCGAATGATGATAGAGAAAGTAATTTTGAGTAAGATAGTTCATATTCGAAATAAATTGATACCATTTTATACAGAGGTACCATTTATTACGAGGAATTACTTTATATAAACCAAATTGACACACTTTTTTTTCGCAAATCGAAATCCTTGACCATTTCTACATAAAAAAGATATACTTGTTTCAGTCCGATATCTGCAACGGTTTTTCAGGAAAAGCCGTTTTTAACTTCTTAAGCTTCTACTGAAAATTAAAAATTATAAAGAACCTAGAATTCTATTTTCCCTACATGAAACAAGTATATCCCTTTCATGTAGAAATGGTTTTCGATTTTCGAAAAAAGAAGTACGAATTTGATAAATAAAAAAAGTTACGGATTTTGAACATAAGCCCCGTAGGGACGCCTCTGAAAACAATGTGTCAGTTTGGTTTGGATAGAGTAATTCCTCGTAATAAATGGTACATCTGCATAAAATTTTATCAATTGATGTCGATTTTATGTCGCATTTTCGAGATATTGTAATAAAATTGTGTCTTAATGCCTCTCTTTAAAGGGGCGTAGCGGGACAGGGGAGCAATTTAGAACACATGTCGATGTAAACTTTTTTGCTCAAAACTACTTTCTCTATCATCTGTGTTCGTTTGACACACCGGCAATGAAACACCCTGTATATAATTACGATTTCAAAAGTTTTTTTCATCTATCACCCCCCATAAAATAAAACTAAAGGAATGTTTCATTAAATTATTATCATTGAATAATGTAAAATAATATTAGACATTGGTACTAATTCTTGTGTCATTAATTTATACTTTTACAAGAATGAGAAACTTTTCATTTCAAAGTACATTACAAATTTAAGTTAAAATTTTTCTTCGGAGAAGAACGGATTCATTTTGATAGAATTTGTTCACCTTGACAATTTAAAATATTACGGATTTACAATTTAGCCCCACTTTTTCCCATAATCCAATGACCACTACCCGACCCCAACAGGCGCATGTTCTCACTAGCTACCCCAAACACCACCAAACTTTATCGATAATGATTCAGTCAGTCCAGACGCGTTAATGTGTTTACCGATACATATGAAGCGCGAACTTATAGTATGTTTCGAAAATGAACAAATACTTGTCCTCCAGTCTGAACAACATCGTTTCTTGGGACTTGGAGACCTCGTGGGCAGCCAGGAGTTTACAAGAACAGTTGCAATTTATGAAGTATAACGAGAGTTTGAAAGCTGTTAATTCATATGTAAGCTTATTTCTTACACAAATCTATCCCACTATACACAATGTCCCAACCAAGTTGCACTTTTCCATAGCTTCATTCTTATTAATTTGGCGAAAATGTCTTTATTTGTTGAATGTTAGGTCAATTTTGATGAAAAATATTTTCACTTATACAGGACGTTTAGTTGTTTAATATATTTAACTACAATACTTAAGAAGAATTCTGCAAGTCAAATAACTCGATATTTTAAAAACCATTTGGCTAGACTTGAAGTCAACCTTTCGGTAAAATTGACTACGTGAACTATTTCTATAATTTAACATCAACATTTTTTGTTTCTATGACCGAACGCTTGAAAAAATACGAAGGTGTTTTTCGGAAACTAACTGTAATGAACAGAGAATTTTGGTCGACGTTAACAAAGGTTACAAAGTATTCATAACAAATTAACCAATAATTCTGTCAGAAGCCTTGTATTTTAGATTAATAAAGAATTAAAAAGAATAATATTTACATTAAAAGTACTTTATAGAGGGTATAATTTAGAGTAAAAAAAATTGGCCTTAGCTTCTCAGATTAATTCAAAACAATTAATCGAAAATATCTCAGTATTAAAATGCTCCCTTAAAAAGTTAGGAGTCTTCAAAGACATTTTTTCTGTTTAATTTTTTTATATAACTAATTTTTAACGATCTTAATGAAATTTGGCATAAGACAGTTTATGGGATAGCCAAACATCAATAGCAGCTTATTTTTTACCTAATGCTACAGTTTTCTCGTTTTTTGCTATTTTGTTTTTTCTTGTTGGCAGAAATTCTATGAAAACGCAGGTGTGTTTTAAAACAATGTTTTATCTGTATAAAATATACTTTGCATATTGGTAAAATATAGTGATAAATATATTTCAGTCAGTTTTATACGACAACTGAGTAGGTAACTATTTGTGTTAAATCTATTCTTATTAAAATTCACAGTTTTGTGAAATTTGTAATGAAATAAAATATTTTTTACGATTTGGACTCTATTAAAAAATCAATATCTACCGAGATATAGCCTTTTGAATTTGAATACGGTAATTTTCTTTAAATCGATAAAAATATTTCATTTGTGTACAAATTTAGCAAAGTGCTCTTTAATTAGAGTTCCAAATACCCAACTAAAATATAGAATTAAAAACTATGTATTTTACCGACATTCGACAAACAATATAACTTTTTTACAGTAAATCAACTAACGTTTCAAAAAAATACTTTAAAATTCATAAACCTAAAATATACATGAAAGAGGGTTCTTAGCGATCTCAGTGTGTAACAATATGCGTATATCTAACGTAGTTAACGTAAAATAATTAAACAAAAAAAATGTTCCAAGACTGACTAATGAAGCATTTTATACTCCGTTACATTCAGTTAATTAGTTGTTTTGGTGTGAGGAAGCTCTGGTTAATCTTTTTACGCCAATAAAAGCATTAGAATTTTAATTTAGCATCTTGTTTTGTAAATATATACATTTTATACGGGTACCTATTAAAAAAAATCAAATAGTATTGAAAAATTACCTGAATTTTCAGGTACATATACGTTCAGAAAGTAATCGAACTTTTTGAATTACGCCCTAATGGATATATTCAATTATATGCGGTTTTTCGCTGACTGCGCGTTACAAAAGTATATGGGAGCAGAAATGTTCAAAACGTATATGAAAGTGTGCAAGCGTGGGGGGGGTCTTGTGCCTGTGTTTGACAATCATGAACAAGCCCATTGTGCACAGAATACAAAAACGTCTGCGCAACTTTCGAAAAATTAGTGGGCGCCCGCGCACCCGCGCTGTTTGAAGGGAACTTTGGTCGACAGCATTGCGTTGTGCATAACCTCCTCTGAAACCACATGTTCTTGGATTGTTGTTATTTCTTTTAGTTTTCATGATATTTCATGATTTTCACGAAGTAATCCAGGACTGCTTCACGAAATAGAAACACCGCTGGGAAAAGTGTGTGAATAGGTGAATAGGGGAGGGGAGTACTTTGAAGGAAACAAGAACCAATAATAATGTATAAAATTAATAACAAAGTTTAAAAAAATAATATTTGATTGTTTTTTGAGCAGACCTCGTAAAACTGCATTATATGAAGTTGACTTATTTTCAAGTAAAGTCAAGTCAAGTAGCCGGGAAAATCTAATCATACTTCTGCCTAAAATGTTTGGTTTTCGGGTTATTCAACTGTTTTTGGAAAAAGTGAAGATTGAAGTGTCAACATCATTTTTACGTCAAAATAAATCATCATAAAATTCACGAGGTCAAAATTCATAATTTTCCTTCAACCCATTTCGGAAATACCTGAAAAAAAAAAAATTTTTTGAGGCCCCATTTAAGGGGGCGAAGCTCTCTTAGGAAGCATTTCTCGACCCATGTTTATAAGAAAAAATATTCTTATTTTTGGCAATAGAATCAAATTACACAAACCAACAAATTTTAACTTTTTTCTGGAAGCAGAAACTTGAATATACATATATTTCCGAAGGATTTAGGTGCGCTGAATCCGAATCTGGCAGCAGAATTGCTCTACCACGTCAGGTTTTTGAGATACCCTAACATAAAAGTGCAAAAACACTGATTTTCGTCATATTTGAGGTTATGTAGTAATGCCATCTATTATTTTTCAAAAAACTAATACATTGAATTTAAAAGTACAAGGCTCCCTCCTTCGAATGCCGTTGAGTTTACTCAAATATCTTTTTTTTTCATTGAGATATCACATGTTGAAATTTTTAAGTTTCTCAGTTTCCTAATATACGAAAATCTACTAAGGATCCCTTAGACATCAAGCAGATTTGGAGTTTGTGAGTTTGAGTTCGTATGCATTGAAGGTTTCTGAGTATGAAGTTTCTGAACTTCAATCAACTGTTGTACTTTTACTTTTAAATTATATGTATTTTTTTGAAAAAGAATAGATGGCATTACTACATAACCTCAAATATAACGAAAAACAGTGTTTTTTGCACTTTTAGGTTAGGATATCTCAAAAACCTGACGTGATAGAGCAATTCTGCGGCCAGATTCGGATTCAGCGTACCAAAATCCTTCGGGAATGTATATTTGTGTGTGTTCTTCTTGACCCTTGTTGACCTGTGTTATTGGACACTAATTATAAGACACCCTTTATATATGTAGATGAAGATTTGTGCAAGTCTAAGCACGTTGAGCATGTATTCATATTTTGTGATTAGAAACCTTGAATCTACTGTTGACAAATAGTACCTACTAATGTGTACTATACACTAGTATACTTACATATAAAATATTTGATCTTATATTAAGATAGTTAAGAGATGCAGAGTCTTGATATTACAAAAAGGAATATTACGACTCATCTATCTTTTTAAAAGATAATCAAATCCTCTCTGTCTTGAACGATGAATTCAGTTTAGCATAACTAATTTGTAATTCTTTTAACAAATTTCTAACGAATTAACTATACCCAACCAATTTTTTCATGGTTGGTTTGCTACAACTCTAAGTTTCATGCAACTGTGCCAATTACTCCTCAAACTCCAGACTTCGAAACAATTTCTTCCGGATTTTATTAACCGAAGTAATTGTGTTTTATCGAAGAGGATTCAAAACTTCCACCCATAAATTGAACGCTAGGAAATTGAATTTGACTCTGGACTACAAAGTTTCCCGTTGTTAATGCCACAACTTTTCCTTAACGTTGTATAAATTTTTTTAATTTGATGTTGAAGTAAATAAACTCAAACGTTTATTAATGTATCCAATTTAAAACAGAACCATCGACTAAATTTATACAAGCCTAATAAAGGGTCTAATTCTTAAAGAACTTATACTTATAACCAATAAGACTAAAAGACGAATTTGTTATCGTTTCGATAATGGGTAAAGAATATCCCATTTTCCAAGGGATTTCAAGATATCTCTGAAACTACTAGCGAAATATAAAAGTCTGATACAGGACAATGTACTAAAATATAAGTGAGTTGTAAAAACTGTTTTAGACGAACTTTGTGACGTTGAACTCATTGGTCATTATCAGTCGTTCCGGCATTATTAAAAAATATATATATGGAAGTGCATCTTTATCACCCTATAGCTTTGCCATTAAGAGTTTTTAGATCCATGTTCTTAGTAACCTTTTCTCTCTTTTCTTTTTCACCGTATTTGGCACCGTATATAATATATAATTAGTAAGAAGAAAAAAATTATATCTTTGCATTCTCTCACTTGTTGGTTCCCATCCCCAAATATCCTTAATTATTGTAGAAATACGGAGTCTGAATCTCATTCGAAACTTAGTTCGCAGAATTTAATTAATTCAAATTTGTATGGCTGAGAAAATTTTATTACAAGCAACGAAGAATTAGGTTAAATCCATGTATTGCCCTTTATTCACTGTATCAGTACCCAAGTTTAATACCTTTATTATATATTTGTTACATATACATATGTAGTGGTTTCTACTTGTAATTTCATTACAAACTCACTTTTGTTGCAGGCTCGCTTCCAGCAACGACAGATGCAAGAGAAGGAAGAGAAGCTCCTCAAGCTCTACGAAAATCAACAACAAAGAGCTTTTGAAAGAGTCAGCAGAGGAAGTGCGGGCAGTAACACAAGCGTGGGTTCCACCGGTGGCGGCAAAGTGCGACAGATGTTCGATGAAAGACGACAGAAGGCTGGCGTAGACCGAAGCTACCCGCTGGAACCCTTAAAATCTAAAACTAACTCCAGAGGGGGAAGTATGGACAGAAAAACTAATGTAACTACCACTTCTAGAACCACAGTAAGGTCTACAGTTCAAAAATCTGTCAGTTCTGTAAAAAACGGCAAATCGGTGGCTAGTAAACGAGAAGTCTTACATAGTATATACAATAATAATGATGGAGACGAGTCCTATGAAGAACACAGGTACGAAGACGTGAACAACGACATACTTAACGCAAACGCTGACAGGGGTATTATAGAAATGATGAATAGCCACAATATAAACGATAACTTAGACGATGAAGTGATGCCTAAGATTGGGTTCGATGAGGTAGATAATGTTTTGGTAAGCCCAAGAAAGAGTGACGTTGTTCCCAAGCCAGTACAGAACGGTGTGACGAAGAAAGTTGAAACGAAGTCTTCACTGAAGGCAAATGGTATAAGCCCTGCGAAAAAAGAGAGCAGTGTAAGTAGAGTTCAGTATATTTATTTAATCCTTCTTTGAATAATTTATTTCAATGATTATTATTTATACAGGATGTTCTATGTCGAAAATGATTACTTTTTCTTTATATAAACATGGGTCCAAAAATTCTTCCTAAAGAAGTTATAGCCACTTAAAAGAGCCACTCTGATGATGTTTTTTTTTAAATAACTCCGAAACCGGTCGAGATAAATTTATGAAATTTGGTAACTAGCTTTACTCTTACGTGCTAGGTTCGCTACTAAAACGAAATTTACACATTTTCATCATATACGTTCCAAAACTGGGGGGAGGGGGGTAAAATTTACCATAACCTTTTTATGCTTTGATTTTTTTGACTTTTGACTGAAAAGTATGAAATTTCAGAGGTTTTTAGTAAAAAAAGGTATTCTTGGTTCAGATTTGTAGAATGTTCCATTTTTGTGTAAAATACGTTTAAAAACAATGGTGCATGTGTGAGAATCGAAATTGTCAATATTGAATAAAAAAAATGCGTTTGGCGTCATTTGCAGTTCAGTTATTTACATTTTGCAAATTGTTATCAGTCGAAAATGCAACATTTTACGAATTTAGTCACAACAGATATTCATAGTCCCCATTTCTGATCCGACGAAAAATCCACGGGCAATACGGCGTACAAATTTTGAAAATAGATTTGCAATAAATGTCTGGACAGGAATTTTAGAGGACCAGCTACTAGGACTAATTCAGTTTCCTGTTTGTCTGAATGCAGAAGGATACTTAAACTTTCTGCAAAATGATGTAAGAGAACCATTGGATGATACACCGTTAAGCGTACACTTAACGTTACACTATAACAACATGTGGTCCCACCTCACTTTACCCATAATGTCATATTGGTTAAACGATCTCATTTTCCTGGCAGGTTGATAGGTAGAGGTGGCCCCATTCCATAGCCACCTCGATCTCTAGACCTAAATCCTCTAGATTACTTTCTGTGGGGTGGGATGAAGGCTGTAGTTTACGCTACAGAAATAAATCCTTTGGAAGAACTACAACAGATGATTCATTTGGCTACGAATCAAATAAGACAAAATAATTTTGAAGTTTTGATGTCTTCGCGGGCAATTCGATGTCGAACTGAAAAATTTATTCAGCAAAATGGAAATCTTTTTGAGCTAAAAATTACTATTGAGATAAAGAAGATACGTTTTATTAATAGTGTGGTTTTCAATTATTTTTATTAGTTTATTGTATTACTATTTAATAATTCCAATTGTTTTTTTTACTTAGTCAAATAATAATCTACTAAAAATAATAAATTCCTGTGAAGATAACAATTCGCAAAAAGTAAATAACTGACCTGTCAATGCAAATGACGCCAAACGCGCTTTCGTTCTTTACAACCCGCTACGATAGAAAATATTACTTTTATATAAAGAAAAAGTAATCTTTTTCGACATTGAACACACTGTAGAAATATTGCCCCCTAATTTCGAGACACCATGTAAAGTACATATCTTTTTAATAGTGCTAAACCAGTGGCGTAGCTAAAAATTCTTAGGGCAAAATGTGTTTGATACATTCTTATGCCAAACCATTATCTAAAAATGGAATATGTTAGTTAATGTTAAAAAACGTGTATTGTGATAACTTTATTAATTTTTTATTAAAAATCTAACCTTAATGTGGATCACTTAAATACAACGATATCTCAAATTTTATCAATTTATATGTATACGGGCTTTATTATTTCATTGTAATCAGCATTGTAAGCAATTGGCAAATTTTTCTTATTCATGCAATTCCTGAGACCTATAGAATTTTGAAATTACACAAAAATTTCTTAAATTTAACATTTTAAATCTGTATAAAAAGTATTATGAACGAAATAACTGATGAATTGGTGATGGGATAATAATAATTAATTGGGGGTAAAGTTTGAGATAGGTATAGTATTTAACTCTACGAAATCCATAGGCGTCCAGAAACAATTTGCCCTGTGTCGTCTAGATATACTATATTCTGAGCTATATTCCTATTTAGTTGACGATATGCTCTAATTTTTTGTAAATAATCTTCCGGAAGTGCAACTATACATCGTGATTCCATAATTACTTACCAAGTGAACCGCGTTCGACGCCAAACTAATAACATAAAAAAAATTATTTACGACAAAGTGGACCAGTACAGGTTTGCTTTGACGACCAGCGCGCCGCCGCCGTCGATTCTACATCAGGCGGACTTGTCTACCAATACCGGACTCGGCCAATGGCTATTCGAGTATAAATTGCGAGGCAGATCATGGCTAAAGCATAGGAAGAAATTTCAAGAGGAGTGCAGACGGTCACAGTTTCCAATTGATATTGTAACAACTATACCAGAGACTCATATAATGTTGATTAATGTTAAGTGGACAGAATTTGTATAAAACTGTCATAAAAATCATCGCGTTTAAAAGAAATCGCAGCACACCATAAACTACCAATTGGTTCATCGTAATTGGTTCAGTAAATACCTCTGTAGACCACTATAACCAGGGTGATTCAGTGACAATGTCATTCATTTTAACAAACTATTTTGAATGCTTAATAAAGACAGAAAAACGAAAAAAAATCACAGAATAAGGTATATATACTACAAACTGAATAATTAATTGAATATAATAGTAAAAAATGCTATGGACGGATGAGTGAGTGTTTTTTGGCCGTACTGTCATTTTAAGTAGTAACTGCCATACTACTCTTTGAAACGCCGTAAGCCACACAATATGTATATGTACTACAAATACAATAATTAATTTAACAAAATAGTAAAAACTCATAGTCAATTATAAAAGATAGTTAAAACGTTAACAATTTTAAAAATACTAAATAACCTAACATTCGAAAACAATTATTATCCTTATTCATTCGGTTTTATTAACAAATAAATAATACTTGTTAATTTAAAATGTAAAAAAATATCTTATTCATTCATATGTCCAGTTAAAAAGGTCTGTTATTGTTGTTCACTGTTAAAAATACAGTAAACTCTCGATAAACCTTTGTAGGTCAGCGTTCAGGAGCGGCTCGAAAAGGAGTTTAAATAATGATTTGAAAATATGCATTTTAAAATTTTTTAATTGCGTATTGTTATTCTACTATTTTTTTCCTATTTTCCCTTAAAATTAATGACATTATGACTGAACCATCCTGTATATAGAAATCCGTTCGAATCGTGCGTCCTAAAAATGTTTAATGAACCTGATGTTTAATTACACGAAAAAACGTTTTTTTTGTTAGCAAATTAATTGATTTACAAAAATTTGTTATACGGAAATTACACTTTATCTACACATAATTTTTTTTATCCTTGACAAGTCCAATATTATGGATGAGTTTTCCGAAAGAAAATGGTGTTGTATGTTCAAAGACGGAACATCTGATGTTCAAAACGCCCATCTGTGGTAACTGAAAATGTACCTACTCGTACTCGATGCGCTATTCATAAGTTCTCCTCAATATATTATTTTTTCAATATTGTATTTCAAAGAATCGTCCCTGACGCCCATGCATCTCGAAGAAAAAAAATACCACGACCATAAGAAAATATCATCATCAAATGGAAGCGGAAAAATTCTACGAACTCAGAATACAAAAACGCGTCCCACTTTATAAAATATGTTTAGCTTTAAGTGATTACCCTGTAGAAAAATGAATTCAAGTTGATAATGTAGAAACATGTTAGTAATTTTAATTGGTTAAATAAATTTTGTATTTTATTGAATTTACTTTTCAAATTAAATAAATATACTTATTAATGGCTTTGAGCCTTAACTTCAACTAAAACCAGTAACATTTATTTATTTAATCGATATACAAGGGCTTACCACCATATTGACAAAATGTTATCAAAACTTTATTTCACGTTTGGCAAAGGATATTTACTTTCAAGGTTGCATTACTTCGTTGTATAATTACAAAATTGATTCTATACCTCAAGGTTGAAAACATCTTTCATAAAAAAATCAATGAGACAGTCACAACCCAACCACCCCACCATCTCCTTGGTCGATATATCTTTATTATCTGGTCCTTGACCTTGACTTTCCAGTACTAATAATTAATTGTGAGACTTACGCAAGCTTCCAGGTAAACGATCGCGTGCTTAGTGTGGGGTGAAGCGGAATGTTATTTTTCATTTTTCCTACAGATAGAATCGAAAAACGCGTCAATTCGGTCGATTATACAAAATTTTACTGGAAGGTCAAGAGTGTCCTTTTTCCAAGTAAATGTCGTTTTGTAGCTTAGCATTTTCATATACAGGGAGACCCAGTGTCAGCGTACAAAAATTTACCAGGGGGTAGTCCAGACCAAAGTAAGGTTAACATTCTCATAAAATATTTTTCTGCGATGCACTCTCACTGAGTTACAGGGTGTTGTTTAGAAAAAAATAATAATAACTTTCCGCAGTAACTCAAAAATCCTTTCAGGAATTTAAGTAGTTTTTGTACATCTATTAAAGTTCATTAAAATTACTTGATGCTTATTTCGATCTGACGCCAGAGGCGGCCTAGGCCAACTTGTCGTCAAGGTTATGTCTTCATAACTTTTGCATATCCTAGTATTATGTGATTTGATTACGTTTTCCTGAATCTGCAATCGATTCTGAACAAAAAATGTCCTCTTGTTTCATAGCTCAAAAATGAACCGTTTTCGAGTAAATTAGGTCTAAAGTATCGACTGCATTAGTTCGTAGAAAAATGCATGTAAAGATTTTATTTCTTGTTATCTAGTAGGGACCTGTCATTATAAAAAACAAAATTGTTTAGTACAGGTACAATTTCCCGTGTAGCTGCCTGCGGCTCAATGTATATGAAAAAACTAAGCAAGTTTTCTATGAATTATTTAATATTTGGTTACGTAAAGTCGAACTAAAAATAAAATTGAAAATTATGTAACAGAAACGAAATTATGTTGCAAAATGAATACTAAAAATTAAAATAGAAAACAATTATTTCAATAAATGTTCAAATTGCTGTCCATTTACTTCAATGCATGCCCGACATCGATTGACCAAGGAATGTAAACCCTTCGCAAATTAACGGTTGCTTGAATTTGTTCGGCGACTGCATTAACCTGTCTTCCGTTACGAGTAGTTGCTCCTTATTGTTGGTAGTATACGTGATTTCGCAAAACTAAAGGAACGTCTCTAGTACGCCTTTAACAATATTTTCTAAAAAATGTGTGTATCTCTGAATTCAAACGGTCTACAATAATTTGAGGAGGCAAAATGACTCCATTGAAGATTCCTCCCCATTCATTTATGGAGAATCTTCTTTGAAACGCGGAGGGTCATATTACATGCGGATTTTCTAAAAAATTTGTGTATCTCTCTGAATTCAAACGGTCTACAATAATTTGAGGAGGCAAAATGACTCCATTGAAGATTCCTCCCCATTCATTTATGGAGAATCTTCTTTGAAACGCGGAGGGTCATATTACATGCGGATTTTCAATGGATCAATCATAAACATTTTTTAAATTATTTATAGCATTTCTCATAAAGATATAGTTTCATCGCTTCAAAATATCTTTTCATGGAAATTTTCGTCATTATCGCTATTTTCTAACAACCACCTGCAAAATTGTGTCATTTTTTCGGAATCACCAGGTAGGCTAGGCGGTATCTGTTTTGGTTTGGGTGAATCGTATATCCACGGAGATTTTTGGCTTTTTGGCTTTCAAATATCACTAGAAATGAAAATTTTTCTATGCGCATAAAAAAACGTGGGCTTAACTTTTGACGGCACAATATGTTAAAAAAAATTAGAAATATGTCTTATTTTTCTTCCTATTTAATTATGTATCTTTTCAAGAGTTGATTTTAGGCAAAAATGGAAAAGGAAAAAAATGATTGTAATTAAATTTTTTACAAAACATGACTAGTTACAAATCGAATGAATCATGACTATTATGGTAAAAATCGAAAAAATCGCAAAAATTAGGTTAAAAACAATATTTTTTAGGGAATTTTTTTGGGTATTTAAATTGGGTATAAGACTTTTATACTTGGCTCAAGAAAACTTCATGTTATGTAGAATCATCACACCAAATTTCGTCAAAATCGGTTCGACAGATTTTGTACAATAATTTAGCAATCCAGAATTTGAAAAAAAATTTGCAAATTTTCAAAATTTTGCACAGCAAAAACCAAGTCCCTTAGATACTTGAAAATTTAATCACATATAGAAGGGCTCTCAAGCTTTCAAACTTTTTTTGAAAAATTCGAATTCTTCAATTAGGAGAGCTCTGGCGCTTGTTGGTCACATTGGTCGAATTTTTGTACTTATAAACAATTAGAACTTTGTGAATATTCAATCAAATCATTTTTTTTAAAGTAGGTTTTTGAAAGTTGGAAAGTCGCTTCTTTAAAAAAAACACAGATCGATTGGTCAATTAGTTACGTAGTTATAGCCGATCAAAGTTAACCGTCATTTACACTAAATGTACTGGGACATCCGGGCCAATTTTTCGAAAAATACCACAAATATTATTTATTGTTTAAAATATAAGCAAATGAGAAATTAGCTCATTATATTAATAATTTTCGTCATATTTTGAAAATAATTGTTGTTTAAACAATTTCAGAATGTTTAAATAAATTTGTTTTTGATCTTTGATAAGCAGTATATAAGTTTATGCACTTACCTTTGATACAATAGAAAAATAAAATTAATAAGTAAAGGAAGTTTAAAGATAAATAATTATCGGACTGTTTGTACATGCAATTGTGCATGTAATTCCATGCTTAGGAAGGCAATTATTCAGCTATTCGATGTTTTACAGAAGGCTCCTCCCCCTTGCCTCCAAAAGACCAATAATTATTAACGATAGGCAGTTGCAAATACGCTAAAATTAAAAAAAAAATCATCAAAATCGGACCTCTAGAAGCTGAGATATTAAAAATTTTTAAGCGCATCGCGGTTTTGAGCTTGCCGATTTCAAGCAGGTAGAAGCGACCGCACACTCTGCTTCGCTCACCACCACCACCCGTACGATTTTCTAAAAAAAAACTACTTTAAAACACGTTTTAAAGTAGGTTGCCAATGAAGAAAAGTATTGTAATCTTAGACCTGGTAAGTACTCGGAATACCAAAGGTATTTTTCGAAAAATTAGTCCGGATGTCCCATTACAGTTAGTGTAAATGACGGTTAACTTTGATCGGCTACAACTACGTAACGAATTGACCAATCGATCTGTTTTTTTTTTAAAGAAGCGTCTTTCCAAGAACTTTTAAAACCTGCTTTAAAAAAATTTATTGATTGAATATTCACAAAGTTATTCTAATTGTTTAGAAGTACAAAAATTCGACCAATGTTTAAACAAGCGCCAGAACTCTCCTAATTGAAGGATTCGAATTTTTCAAAAAAAGTTTAAAAGATTGAGAGCCCTTCTATTTGTGATTAAATTTTCAAGTATCTCAGGGCCTTGGTTTTTGCTGTGCACAATTTTGAAAATTTGCACATTTTTTTTCAAAATCTGGATTGCAAAATTATTGTGTAAAATCTATAGAACCAATTTTGATGAAATTTGGTGTGATGATTCTACATAACATGAAGTTTTCTTGAGCTAAGTATAAAGGTCCTATACCCAATTTAAATACCCCAAAAAAAATTCCCTAAAAGGTATTGTTTTTTAACCCCAATTTTGCGATTTTTTTCGATTTTTACCATAATAATCATGATTCATTCGATTGGTAACTAGTCATGTTTTGTAAAAAATTTAATTACAAACATTTTTTTCCATTTCCATTTTCGCCTAAAATCAACTCTTGAAAAGATACATAATTAAATAGGAAGAATATGAAATTTTTCAAATTTTATTAACATATTGTGACGCCAAAAGATAAGCCCACGTTTTTTTTATGCGCATAGAAAAATTTTCATTTCTAGTGATATTGAAAAGCCAAAAAGCCAAAAATCTCCGTGGATATACGATTCACCCAAATACGGCTTTTTGAAACAGATATCGTCTGGACTAAGGATGCAAAGTTGCAAGTGTATTTTAAGTAGGTGGTATGGGTGCAGTTCTTCTCGGTTACTTGCATTGATATTCTTCGTACACTGGTGGAAGGATCATCAACAACAGCAGCTATTACATTCTTCAAAAATGTTTGCATCTTTCAAATTACCTCTTATTTCCAATTTTAACACTCCCGGTCTCACGGACTCTTTGGAAAACTCGTTTGAATACGTGCTGTGAAGGTTGCCTTCTATTTGGAAACGTTCGTAGATACTCTTGTGAGGCCACCAATGAATTTCCATCACAGAAACCGTAGACAAATATAATATCAGCATATTTATTGTCGGAAAATTTGATAAACTTAATATCTTGTCGTTCTATAAAGTTAATTTCTCGTAACTTCGAGTACCTACTGTAAACAACTTTGTTTTTTATAATACCTACCACATAACAACAAATAAAATTTTTACATGCATTTTTCTACGAATTACTGCAAGCGATACTTTAGACCCAATTTACTCGGAAACGATTCATGTTTGAGCTATGAAAAAGAATATATTTTTTGTTCAGAATCGATTGCAGATTCAGGTAAACAATCAAATTACATAAAACTAGGATATGCAAGAGTTATGAAGACATAATCTTGAGGACAAATTGGCCTAGGCCGCTCCTGGCGTCGCACAGTGGGGTAGAATCCCAAAAAGCTGGCCAAAAGTCAAAAAATAAAGTTTCTAATTCGTTAATTTTTACTGTTGGATTGGCTAGAATAATATCCCAATTCTCAGAATCCATTACTATTAGGGTCAAATTCCCTATACCTGCTTCTTAAATCACTACAAAGGCGACCGCTGCTCGGGCAATACCTGGCTCGCGCGTAGGAACAGAATAGTTGTGTTTAAGTGGTTATAAAATTTTGTAGAGTTCACCGATTTATCTGTAACCAAATGGAATCAACTCATACGTACGTAGATTACGAATATGTAAGTTAAAATACTCAATATTTTTACAAAAAATAGTAATTGGGTACCAAACTTATGTGATTTTTACGTTATAAAATGAAATAATAATTTAGTTTTGAAGAAAAAAGTTTAATAATTCTGCAGAATTCTGTCATTAACTTATTGAACAAAAAAGACAAAACTATTATCTGTAAACTAAAAAAAATCAGCTGCCTATAAGTGCCTAACAACTTTTTGTATAGGTTTTTGTAACATGTAGAGTAAAATGAATTTCGCCTTCTCTGGACGATGTAAGACATGGGAAGATTGCAGATAAAGACGAAATTGTCTCAACTTCAGAAGATTCGACGAATGCTACAAATGAAGATTTTTCATCTGATGATGATTCTTTCCTTTTATGAAAAAAACTGGAATTTTATATTACAACTTTGGCACGGGATTCAAATAAATTACTTCCGATACTTATTTAATGAAATATAAGAATAGTCTAATATGTCATTTGTCATTTTTACATCTTCTTCATGCTTGATAAAGGCCTGCGCCTGGTGGCGGTAGCGGTGGCGGTGGCGTTATTCGAATTTAAATATACCGCTCGTACCGCGACATGTATGTTTTGACCCATTTGTTTCTATGCACAACATTCATAGACCTTATAAACTACTGGACTCGCCCAACTGTCATTTTGCCTATATAAACGGCAATCGCTCAGACGAGTGCGAGAGAGATGGAGCTAGTAAGGGCTTAAGCTTCGTTCACAGAATTTCGACTGCAGCGCGCTACATTTAATTCAACCAATCAGCTAGCTATACTCGATTCCTTACCCCTTTTTTCTGTTGGGCCGTATTCAAAGACTTTATAAAAATAATATAGAGACCAAAAGACAAAAAAAATCATTTTTTCCAGTAGTGTAGGTATGTAAAGGGTTTATTATTATTACTGGCCTAATGTAACAGTACAATATTTGAATTGTTTTAGCTATAATCCATATAGTTTGTATAATGCCTTATTTATGTATTTCTCCATTTATTTTCCTCGATCGGTTAAAATTACTACAAGCTCTTCTGACGCAGTTGTTTCAAATATTTCATATTTTCTTGCTTTGCAGAACTGTATAAATTGAAACTATGTCGATGCTTTCTTCGTTCAACATATTATTTGAAGAGAATTTTTGCTAAGCACATTTCAGTTCAAACTTTTTCGTTATATTTGGTTTGATGTTAAAAAAACATTTGAAGAGTACCACATTTAAAAGCGGCAAAATTTGGACCAGAGAACACTATACCAACGAGAAGCGACAGAATAGGCGGTTCCTTTGATGTTTTGTGGTCACGCTAGAGTCTACCGATTTGACAGAAACACAATCGTTTACACTGAGAGAAGTTACACTTTTGGATAGATGTACACTGAACGAACTGCATCAGTATCAAACATTATTCATATAATACAAAGAATAACTGTGGTAAAATGTAGACAAATTATATATAATATATAAAAAAATAAAACAAGATGTTTTGCAACTAATATTTTTATTAAACAGATATAATATTTTTCTGCAATATTTGAAATGGTTTTTTAAAAATGACAATGCAATAACTTCTTTGGGACAATCCTCCACAATTTTTGCCTCTAGCTCTTCTTGCCCATTTCTAAGTTGAGGAAACTGTATAGGTATTCCGTTTGGCAATAAGGTTATTCTTACATTCCCTTTACCAATATATTTGGTTTCGAAATGGTGTTCACAAAGCCTATAATTCTTATATACATCCACAATCCTAGGCAATAAATCGAGTCTATTGCAAGTTTCTATCCACACTCGAGCACTGCAAACAAAAATAAAAATTCTCCTAAAGATATTCTCTATACTTATGCAATACCATATTACAAGAAAACATACCACATTATTTTAAAAATCAAAATACTTTTTTCTGATTTACAGTTTATAGGTAGGTACTTAAAATAATAATAATAATAATTACCTTTCTAATCCTTACGTAATCTCAAAAAGGTTAATCCTTCACCAGTTTTGGATGAACAATCGCGAAAAGCACAATAATAACCATGCATTTTATTGATTTCAAGTTGATTCTAATTGTAGATGGAATCGAAATACAATACAAATAAATCCACTATCAATTAACATTAAACAACACAACTGTCCACCGCCAAAAAACTATTACTCGTTTCTTCTATTTATATTTGGCGGTTCTGACAGCCATTGACAACTGACAACAACACAACCCAATTCGCGCATGCGCATACGAAAACTGTTAATGCAGAAAGCCTTGCTGTCGCTTCTCGTTGATATAGTGTTCTCTGTTTGGACGTTAAATTGACATTTTATTTTGAGGATGCGGGTAATAATATAATCTAATAAGTTATATTCGTATACATCTGTACTTGGTCATTATTTTCAGAAAGATGCAAAAAGTATAAACATGTTGGTA
>NW_019416794.1:0-1217 GCF_000390285.2 Anoplophora glabripennis
CCTTGACTTGACCTTGACGTGACCTTGTCCCCCAGACGACCGGCGGGCATGACCTTGACTTGACCTTGGCGTGACCTTGACCCCAGACGACCAGATGCCGATAACCTTGACATGACCTTGACCCCAGACGGCCAGAGGTCGATGACCTTGACATGACATTGACCCCAGACGACCAGGGGTCATTGTCGCGGTCCCGTGAAGATCGCGAGCTAGAGAAAAGTGGCCGGAAATCTGGAATGAACTGCTTTTGTTAAATGGAATGTAATGGTTAAATTTCAGTCGATACAGTGTTATCCGCTTGATAAATTAAATCACGGTAGAATCGCGAGTGAAAAATTACGAAATTGGGGAAAAGTCGGCGTTTTAAAAAAGAAACGACTTGTCAAAAAAAAGGTTTTGGTTCGACATTGACAGAATTGAAGTCAGACGGTCGATTCCACGAGTGATAAAGTTACGAGCGATACGCGGTGTTGCGAGAGACAAAAGGGACCAATTTAAGATATAACGGGTGCGTCGTTAGTGCCACCACGGGTCTACCACAAAAGAAACTTATAAGTGAACCTGGGAATATACGCGTTCCTGCCAGCGTGTCGAGTTTTCTTCTTTAGTAATAAGAATCCTTGCCAGCACCATTCCTTAGTGTGACCCATTAAACCCAATGGTGAGAGATTTGAAAGAATTAGATATATTTTAGGCTTGAGTTGAGTAAAGTGACTTTAATAATAATAATAATAATCATAGATAGTCCTATAAACTAAAGGGCTAAGGACCTGTAGTGAACTTATACCGAGCCATGCCAGTGGTAGCAGACCCTAGCAAGAACGAATAAACGTTAGTGGAACTGCGAAATTTAAATAAGTTGAAGACTAATACAGGGTGTTATAGTATCGCGGTAGGATATTAATAGAAACATTGCACGAATTAGTGCCTGCTAAACCATGACCTCGAGAAGGCGTGAGTTTGCTTGCGCTTCTCGCGTAGAGAACAATCTAGAGGAGGAACAGCGGGAATCGTTCACGTCAACTGAATCCCTTGAAGGGGTATTTGAGGAACCCAGCGTCCCTGCAAGCCACGGAGAAGATTCAAGACCAATTTCGGGTCCTAATCGACCCCAGTTAGAATTAAGTTTTGCGGAACAGGAAGAAACAGCAATAATTAACCCGGCTGAAATGGCCGGAAGGTCACGCGATGCGTTTGACGCATGCGCACGACGACAC